>NW_026962393.1:850000-875000 GCF_032445375.1 Bacillus rossius redtenbacheri
TCGCGGCGGACCGCAGAATTCACCTCGCCGTGGACCTAATTATGGCCATGGCACCAGTCGCACCTGCTCCTCAAGATGGAGCACAATAATAAATTAACATTAAAGACGATCGCCACCTGGAATGCACGCAGTGTGCGAAACAAAACGCCTGAACTTCAGGAATTTCTGCGAGAGCATGATGTCCAGATACTAGCACTAACAGAAACCCATCTTTCGTCAACTGAAAAATTATTCCTACCTGGGTACATCATCCACAGAAAGGACAGGGACAACCAGGGTGGAGGGGTTGCCTTGGCTGTCCGCACCAATCTAATACACCATGAAGTACAACTTCCTGACTTAGGCCGCATAGAGGCAGTAGCAATCTCTATATCACTTAAAGGCAAGAAATGTACTATCATTTCAGCCTACGCTCCCCCAGGACGCTCAATCACAGCTGAAAACCTCCAAATCCTAGCCACTTGCACCTCTTCCTTCCTCCTACTAGGTGATTTAAATGCAAAACACCCTGCGTGGAACTGCGCCCGAACTACAAGTAATGGCAGAGTGCTGTTTGCACACCAGCAGCTACACCAATACATGGTCTGCGCTCCCTACCATCCTACCCGCTATCCTGAAAATCCCAGGCAATATCCTGATATCCTAGATTTCACCATTTATTATAACACAAATTTCATCTACGAACTTGAAGTAATCCACGAGCTGCACTCAGACCATCTACCAGTCATTGCTACACTTGAAGATGTTTACACAAAAACCGCCCAAACCAAACGCACCTATAATTTCCGCAAAGCAGACTGGCCGCGACTCAACTCCTTTATAGAAAATAACCTATTCCCTGTTCCTACCATTACAGTGGCTGCGGACTTGCAGCAGTACTCTGCCAAATTATCTAGGACCCTATCCCAAGCAATAAATACTTTTATTCCAACCATGAAAAAGAAAGTGGATGCTACTGCCCTCCCCCCGCAACTAAAACAGCTAATCACAGCCAAAAACCAGGCGAAGCGCCGATGGCAACGCAACAGATGCCCAGCGCTCAAGAAGGTATACACTGACCTGTACAATGAATTTCAAGCCAAACTTAGTGTACATCGAGCCACTCAATGGGATGCGAAAGTGCAACAGCTCTCTACAGCCAACAACACACTCTGGAAAGTGGCGAAAAACCTGTCCTCCAAGCCCACAATTATCCCGCCTATCCAACTTCCTACTGGAAACATGGCTTTCTCGCCTAAAGATAAAGCTACAGTACTTGCTGACTGCCAAGAACAGGCCTTCCAACCCAACATCCTACCAAACAATCCCCCCCACTCCCTCCTAATAACGGAGCAAGTAGCGGCCATGCGACTTACACCTGCAACCTCAGAACCCCTTCTAACGACAGAAGCGGAAGTCAGAAGAATCATAAAATCTCTGAAGACTAATAAAGCTCCAGGAACAGATAAAATCCCTTCCCTTGTCCTAAAACACCTCAAAATCCCAGCTCTTCAAGCAATAGCAGCCTGCATAAATGGCATCCTTCTCACCAACTCCTGGCCTAACAATTGGAAGGAGGCAAAAATCATTCTGCTTCCCAAGCCTGGCAAAAATCCGCAACTCCCGTCCAGCTACCGACCAATAAGCCTGCTCAACACCATCTCGAAAGTAGCTGAGAAAATAATAGCACGCCGCATCCAATTACACCTGGAAGAGCAACAAGTGCTCCCAGACTATCAATTTGGCTTTAGAGCACGCCACTCCACCACTCAACAGCTCGTTAGAATAGTTGAGCATATAACACAGGCCTTTGACTGGCGCCACTACACCGCGGCAGTCTTCCTCGATATCGAAAAGGCCTTCGATCGTGTCTGGCATGACGGACTTTTATACAAACTCCAAGCCATAAAACTCCCAGATACGTATATAAAAACCTTGGACGCATACCTAAGTAAACGATCTTTTCGTGCAAGCATCCCAGGAGCCACATCTACTCCACGTAAAATATTAGCTGGTGTACCACAAGGCAGTGTACTTGGCCCCATGCTCTTCAATATATATGTCTCTGACTTACCGAAACTGCCCAGAGCCAACATCGCGTGTTTTGCGGATGACACCATGTTGTATGCTAGTTCAACTCAATCGCAACAAGCAGTCAGGCGCCTACAAGAATCACTGAATCTGTTAGAATCGTGGTTCACAGATTGGAGAACAGCTATCAATGTCGACAAATGTGAGGCGATCGTCTTTACACGCCGGAAGGTACCGGCAAACCTACCTCAGCTACGCCTTTTTAACAACAATATACACTACAAAACCTGTGTCAAATACCTGGGAGTCCACATGGATAAAAGCCTAACTTGGAGCAAACAGGTATCGAATAAACAAGCACTCGCGAATGCAAGACTGGCAACTTTATATCCTCTCTTAAACCACAAGGGAAGTCTAAGCATTAAAAATAGCAAATTACTGTACACAGCCTGCGTGAAACCCATCATGACCTATGCGGCTCCAGCGTGGGGCTACGCAGCGAAAACGCACTTAAATAAACTGCAGGTGGTGCAGAATAAGGCTCTTAGAAAAATCGCGCATGTGCCTAACTATGCTCCCATGAAGAGAGTACACACAGAGATTCGCATAGACACCATGCACGAACAGTTTATTAAACAAGCTGTAGCCTTTTATAAAACAGTGGAATCACACACAAATCCCCTAATAAACAGGCTAGGTCGTTATCACCCAGAAGATGTACGAAAATACAAAAGGCCAAAGCATATTCTATGCGAGAAACCGCCCTGAACGAGTCGAAAAATCACCGTAGTCCGCACCAGCACTGATTGGCTGGCCGCGCGCAGGGGGCGTGGCCTCGGGGTAGCTGTAGCTCGTTGCGGACTGTTCAGAAAACTTCAGGAACCAAAAACTTGTCACGCATCGATTCACTAAAATGTAAATAACTTCTGCAATATTCAACGCAGAAACAAATAAAAAACACCAAAATAATCAGCAGAAAACACTCGTGCCGACATAGTACATAACTGCGCCCGGCGCATTGCAAACACTTTAAGATAAACTGTTAAAAACTCAGCGGCATCGCTCAGCTTTAATTCTACGATTTTTTTCCCTCTTTCATTATTAGTGTTATTAGTGTTTTAGTTCTAATTTTACAACGTAATTTCTCTCCCTATACCCTGACATCTTTACCACCAGGAAGTGCTTCGTCCCCCCCCCCTGCGCCGCCAGGGGAGCTCACAGAGACGCCGCCCACAGTGCCTGTCAGCAGGGGAGATGGCACCAAGATCCTGCCATGGTTCCCGCAGCCACATAGTGCAACAGCCACGTTATCATGCCCTTCCAATTTATTTTAGTGCTTCACTCTTTCGCATCCTAACATCCCCCCATAGTGTATATCAACATCTCCCTAGTAGTTGTAATAATAATAATAGTCAACCATCGTAAAAATTCATTCCCATTTTCTCAATTATTGCACAGTGACGCCAACCACAGCACCAGTGCTTCAGTGCTTCATAGATGCTGCATTGGCATGCCAATGCCAACCCAGTATCCCCCCCCACTCCTACTAATTATAGAGTGTTGTATATATGTGTTTCTACTTTTAGTTGCAGGTCGCGCCAGGAGTTCCTGCCGCCCTCGGTGTCACCGAGGCAATTGTCAAATTCGCACAACCCTGCTGTGTACTTGCTCGGAGAGCACCAACATAGCTTTTCCAGGAATCCCACCTGGAAAGGTTATAGCCTACTATACCTCTTCCGCGTCCATATTTTCCCATCGGTCGCGCTAGCTTTTCAGATTACAGGTAACAGGTTTCCTCCAGTGCGTCGCTGGTTTACTGTTGCCTAACCCTTTGCTACACCCCATAGGCTGTAGGAGTGCTAAGTTCGCACTACTACAGGCTTTATCGCGCCAGACGCACGTCGCCATGACTCCTCCCCCTCCCTCCCAGGAGCGGGAGGAGTCAATGGCAGTTTTATATATTGTCTACTTAAGCGTATAGGTCCCACCTGGCACGCATCAATTCCCTCAAGTCAAATCATTCCCATTTGGTTAGCAGGGCTCACAAACACTTCGGCTGTGTGAGACTGACTTCAGCGTGGAGGGGCTGTGGTCTAAAAAAAAAAAAAAGCACGCGCAGACGGACCACGATGGCGCGCACGAAGCAGACGGCTCGTAAATCTACTGGAGGCAAAGCGCCGCGCAAGCAGCTGGCCACCAAGGCGGCTCGCAAGAGCGCGCCGGCCACGGGGGGAGTGAAGAAGCCACATCGCTACCGCCCTGGCACTGTCGCGCTGCGAGAAATCAGGCGCTACCAGAAAAGTACCGAGCTGCTTATCCGCAAGCTGCCCTTCCAGCGCCTGGTGCGAGAGATCGCCCAGGACTTCAAGACAGACTTGCGCTTCCAGAGCTCGGCCGTCATGGCGCTGCAGGAGGCCAGCGAGGCTTACCTGGTGGGGCTCTTCGAGGACACCAATTTGTGCGCCATCCACGCCAAGAGGGTCACCATCATGCCCAAGGACATCCAGCTTGCCCGGCGTATCCGTGGCGAGCGTGCTTGAGTTCCTTGCCATTTTTTTTGCAAGGGGGAAAAAAAAAACAGCCCTTATTAGGGCTAAAAATAACTGTCAAATTTGAAAGGAAAACAGTTGTCTGGCTTTTTGTACCTATTAGCTGTCGTTGACCTTTACCCAGCCAATAATATATTACATTAATAAGAATTTGGAAAAACACAGTTATAGTGTCTGTGTTTTGAGGTGGTTGTTTATATTGTACACAAAAGATTTGCACACAATGCAATGTATTCTGCATAGGAAATAAAAACTCTTCAAACAGTGCCTGTCTGCAGTAGCAGCACCATCAGCAGCAGCAGCAGCAGCAGCAGCATAAAGTTCACCATTAATACCCTGAGACCTAATCCTTACAAAAAAAATATGTGTGTGTGTGTGTATATATGTGTATATATATATATATATATGCTGAAATAAGAGTGAGATGTTTGTAAGACGTTTTCCTGCTTAAAAACTTTAAATAATTTTGCACCTAAACTATACACACAATGTAATTGATAAATTTCTTTATTTATTTATTTATTTCCCCCGCTTCAAATACCATAAGAAATTTTTTAACCAGAATTTTACCTAACGGCAGAGGTGTGGCTATAGGAGGCAATGATTGCAACAACTGATACCTTCATGACTAGTATTGTTGGCCCTTAGAAGGGCCGATAAGGTGGTACAGTGCCACAGAAAGTGCCAGCGGTCCTGCTGGCATCTTCATTTCCGCTTTGGGGCTGCTTTCTTGGGCGACTTGCTCTTTGGGGCAACCTTCTTTGGCTTTGGAGCACGGGGTTTCTTCGTGGGAGGTTTGGACACCTTTTTTGCCTTTGAAGGTGCCTTCTTGGGCTTGGGGGTTGCAGCTGCTGCCTTTTTTTTCTTTTCTGCTGTAGGCGGAGTCTTCTTGACTGGTTTCTTGCCCACCGCTGCCTTCTTGGCTACGGATCGCTTCTTTTCCTTAGGGGCAGCTGCACCACGCTTGCCGCTTGGAGCCTTGGGCTGGTCCGGAGCACCGGTGGTCCCTGAAGCCAGCTTGAAGGAGCCAGACGCACCCTTGCCTTTGGTTTGGACAAGCTCGCCGCTAGCCACTGCTGCCTTCAAGTATTTCTTGATGAAAGGTGCCAGCTTTTCCGCATCTACTTTGTAGGTAGAGGCGACGTATTTCTTGATGGCTTGCAGTGATGAGCCGCCCCTTTCCTTGAGGCTCTTGATCGCAGAGGCCACCATTTCAGATGTGCGCGGGTGCGCGGGCTTGGCTCGTGGCTTCTTCGACGCAGCCTTGCCTTTCTTCGGGGAAGCTGCCTGTGATGGGGCAACAGCTGGTGCTGCAGTCGCTGCTGCGGTATCTGCCATGACGAGACTGATCCTACAGAATGCAAGAGCAAAGTGAAAATAAAATTTTTCTCTCATTTTTCTTTTTTTTTTTTTTTTCCTAACCTAAGTTTAAAACTAAGTGTATTGGGAGGGGTCCGGGTTAGGGAGAGACTCTAAGTGCGTCTCAGGCCGAAGCCTATACGCTCTAATCATGCAGGGGGTACCATGCAGAGAAGGGAACATGCATATGTGCTAAGGAGGGGGATTGGCCAGCCATGGCAGCAATTGGCGCCATGACTAACTCCCCTCACTTGACTATTCTAGACTATACTAGATAAGTTGGGCCCAGGTAAAACCTGCATAGACACAGGGAAAACCCTGGGCACTTACATGCGGGATGCAAAAATTCATGCATTAATTTCATGCTGGTTGGTTACGGGAGTAGAAGGATGGCTCAGGAAGAAGAGTTGGAAGAGTAGAAAATGTCTACTAAGCAAGGGCGGGCACTTGGGCATTTCTGTCCGCATTTTAGTTTGGTAGGACTGGTTTTTAGGGGGCGACTTTAGTCGTTTCCCGCCAGGCTGCCAGCCAGCCAGGTTAGCTGAAAAAGAAGTACATATTGCAGCTGTATATATATGACCGCAGCTCCCAGGTTGCCCCAGCTGCCACGGTCATGCATGCCCGACACATTGTGCTGCCAGCCTGGGCATGTCAATCATCGGCTAGGCCAATGTTGCATATTTGCACCGCAGGACGTGGTCAGGCACATGGTCAGACACCTATTATGTTCACTTAATATATTTTAATCTAAGGGACAGTCAGGACATATGTGTGTAGTTCATTAGGGCCCCGATGGGCCAAAAACGCGACTGGTTTCATTAGAACCCCGCTGGGTCAAAAACGCGACTGGTTCAGCGATCGGCGCAACGAGTGTAGTGGGGGTGTGGGGGCCTTAATTCCGACACATGTTGCTGCCAGCCTGGGCATGTCAATTATTGGCTAGTCCAATGTTGCATATTTGCACCGCAGGACGTGGTCAGGCACACGGTCGGAATCCTATTAATTAATACTTAATATTATACTTAAATTAGAATGCAATATAATATAATATACCACCCTACTGCACCCACCATTGCTGCAGCATTCCACTCGTTGGCAAGGTCAGCTTCAACGGTGTTTATTTGCACTGACAGCTGGCGGCACAGCAGAGTAGCATCTAATTTACTATTATTTAAATTACTCAGCCCTCCGAGTATTTAAATAAATTTAATCTAAGTTTCGAGCTGCCTTGTGTGGGTTTAAATAATTAAATTATTTAAATAAGCTATGAGTTGAAGTGAAACCTTGCAGGTTAAATGCCTATGCGAAAGCAGTAGTCAGTAATTCAAAATCTCATGTCTTTCAGAAACACAACCAGCACTGGGGGTGAAACCAACCAGGCCGGCCATGACCATCAGTCATAGAGAGTCAGCCCTAACATGTCAGGCAGTGAACTCCTGGGAGTCGAACCACCACCCGCATGCTTCGGACCATTTTGAATTAGCATTCAAACAGGTTGGTCGTGCATGTAATTGTGTGTTGGCTGGAGGGCGCCGTGTAAGCCTAGTGGGAAGGCTCTACTCATAACATGTTCTATGAGCTGTTTGGGTGACGCGAGCTCCGCGCGCGAGTGTGCGCGCACGGAGCCGGGGAGGTACTGCGCTGCTCCGAGCGCCGGCTACTAGTTTTGTTTGGAGGGGGTCGTGCGCTGGTTGGCTGTCAGGCTCGGCCAATCAGGGGGCGCCTCGCCCGCAGCTACGGCGGGCGGTGCGCCAGGATTGATTTCGGAAGCTTATACTTCTGTGTATTATTTGGATCATAGTTTCCAAGGGAGGAAATATGTGGATTTAAATTATTTACGCATTTATCGTAAAAATTTTGGGTTGTGCGGATATAAAAATCTTGCAAAGTTTCAGTGTTAGTTTCACTGTGCAAGTTCTCTACTGGACAGTATATCGGGGCGTCTGCAGCGATTCGAATGCATCTATTCTGAACTCGCTGCAGTTTTATTAGATGGCAGTATGCTGCAGTAGCCCAGACTGGGGCTGCATACGTGATTATCGGGCGTATGAGAGCTTTGTAGAGCAGTAATCCATTTTTGACTGTGCTGCCACATCGCCTGCTCATTACAGGATATAATGCGCGCATTCTAACCTGAGCTTGGGTTTGTTTAATGTCAATGTGCTGTCTCCACAGGAGTTTCCTATCCATGTGGACACCTAGGTATTTAACTACGTCCTTGTGAGGGATTGGCTCATCAAATAGGCGTAGTTGCGGCCTGTTGTCGGCTGGCGGGAGGTTTTTGCGTGTAAACACAATCGCCTCAGACTTGGTCGTGTTTACTTTTATGCGCCAGGCTGTACACCACTGTTCAACTTCAGTGAGCGCAGTCTGGAGCCTGGTAGTGGCCAGCTGTAGGTTATGAGATCTGCTA
The DNA here is from genome assembly GCF_032445375.1 of Bacillus rossius redtenbacheri. Classification (NCBI taxonomy): domain Eukaryota; kingdom Metazoa; phylum Arthropoda; class Insecta; order Phasmatodea; family Bacillidae; genus Bacillus; species Bacillus rossius. The sequence continues at coordinate 858,332 of NW_026962393.1, forward strand.
TACAGTACAGTGTCGTCTGCATAGCAGCCTAGCTTGACTAGTCTATGTGCGGGGCGAGGCATGTCGCGTACATATATATTAAATAGTACTGGGCCTAGGATGCTGCCCTGCGGCACTCCGGCTTTAATTAATTTTAGGTCAGACGTTGCCCCTTCAGATGACACTCTAAAGGTTCTGCCTGCTAGGTAGGATGCAATGAGTTTAGTGTAGCAATCCGGGAAGTTTGCTTCATACATTTTATATATTAGCCCTGCATGAAAAACTCTATCAAAGGCCTTTTCTACATCGAGAAACGTAGCAACTACGTAGTCTTGGACGTTGAATGCGCTGGTTATCTCTTCGGTAAGACGGACCAGTTGATGGGTAGTCGAATGAGCACTGCGAAAGCCAAATTGCTCATTTGGCAGCAAGTTATGTTCGTGTATGTGTACTTTAAGTCTGTGTAAAATTATGCGCTCCGCAACTTTAGACACAGTACTCAATAGGCTTATTGGCCTGTAATTTTGGGGCAGTGTTTTGTCCTTGCCCGGCTTGTGGAAGACTATTACTTTTGCTTCCTTCCACTGGGAGGGAAAAATATTCAGTCTGAGCATTGCATTAATGCATTCAGCCAGATATTCAAAGGCTTCGTCTGGAAGCTGTTTGAGAACAACTGCTTGTATGCCGTCGTTCCCAGGGGCTTTTCGCGGCTTCATATTCTTGATAGCACGCTTAATTTCTTGGGCCTGGGTGGGGAGAGGCTCAGAGATAGTGGGCTGGTGCAGTTTAGCGCGGAGTTCGCGGTAAATTTGTGCAGTGAATGGCCTGTCACAAGGCTGCAAATTGGGCTGGAATGCTGTTTCTAAGGTGCTTGCGAAAGCTTGCGCCTTGTCCTGGGGAAGAAATGCGAGTCCATTATTTGTTTGGAGGGGTGGAATTTTATCAAATTTATTCAAAATTCGCTTAGTCATTGCCCAGGTACTCCCGTCCTGTACATTGAGCTTCGCGATTTTGGCTTCCCACTGGCTGCTACGCCACAACGAGAGTTCATCTGATATAGCAGTTTGAAGCTCGTTGATTCTGCGTTTAATAATGTGCGTGCGTCGCCGTGTGTATTCGCGGCGCAGTCTGTTCTTTTGCGATATCATATCGCAGATGTATGCTGGCAGCTCGTCATGCATTAACTTAACCTCCTTTTCTGGGATGCACTGGCTAATTCCGTCTTGAATTTTCGCGGTAAAAGTGGTTATAGCGTTTTCTAGATTATCACTATTATTTATTTCGTCGAGTTCTGAAAGATGTAATGACAAAAAATTTTTAAAGCTAACCCAATCTGCATTTTTGTAGTCCCTGACTTTACGAGGTGGGTTCGAGTCGACATTTGCGTCGTCAAAAATTAAATGAACAGGGAAGTGGTCAGACGTTAAGTCGTGTACAACTTCGAGTTCGAATCCCGAGTGCACACGTTTATTAATAACGATGTCTAGAACATCTGGGAGAACCCCCACACGCCCAGTGTCGTGTGTGGGCTCCATGGGAGCATGAATTTGGTAGTTGTGATTTAATTGGTGGTTATAAAGAATTGTACCATTCTGTGTGGCTCGCCTGCTGTTCCACTCTCTATGTTTAGCATTTATGTCTCCTAGAGCGAGGAAGGTCGGGGCCGCCCCATACAGGGCGTCCAGATCAGCCACGCTCAGGGACCTACCTGGTCGCGCATACATAGAAATAATTTTTATGTTTTGCCTGTTAATAGTTAAGTTAATTGCTACTGCTTCGAGATTCTGAAAATCGGGGAGCTGCCATTCAGTGTTTTTTATGCTTTTATGGACAATAAGGGCTACTCCCCCTCCTCTTTGATTAACTCTGTCGCGCCTATAGATTGCATAATTTAGTATAGTAATTCTATCAGTCGGAATTAAGTGGGTTTCATTAATCGCAGCTATTTTTATTTTGTATTTTTCTAAGTGGTGAATTAATTCCGGTATTTTATTTTTAATGCCGCGTGCATTCCAGAATAGGAGGGACTTAAGACTATGGGCCGCGGTTGGTATGCAACACTGGGCCGGATTACGAGCTGCCATTGAGCTTGGCAGCCAGTGTCTGGACGAAGCCCATCATCGCATGGACTTTTTCTGTTAGGGAAACAGATGGGTCGCACCATATAACCATAAGCTGGCACATGGGGACGATTGTGGCCGCCAGATTTTCATCCGTGTTGAAAGTGCGCGACTGTTCGAGCACTTTCTGGAAGTCAGCCAGGCCCGGTTTCGAGGCTGGCTGCTGTTGGGGCGCGGGCGGTGCAGTTGGCAGCATTGGAGCTGCGTCTACCGCCATGCTCGTCTCAGGTGCCGGGGCTACCTGCGGCCGGGAGAGCGCGGTCGTGCGCTTCGCCGGGGCTGGCGCAGCCTTAGCTGCTACGAGCTTATCCTGGGCAGGCTGTCGCGGCCTGTCCTGCCCAGGCTGCGGGGGCCTTTCCTGAGTGGGTCGCGGGGGTTTGCCTTGGCCATTTTTGTGGCCCGTCGGGTGTTTTTTGACCCCCTTCCGCTGCCAGGGGTTGTTCGCCAGCACTGGGTAGTCCAGCTCGTTGTAGCTGGGCTCGCAGTGCTGCTCCAGGGGCGCGAATCGGTTGCCACCTGCCTGCTGCAGGTAGTCGCCGAAGCTCCGGGGAGGAGGGTACCTCGGTGGACCCCAGGGGTTTTGCCTCGGGGGGCCAGAGAAGCCCGGAGGGGGCCGTGGCATCGGTTGCGGCTGGGGCTGCATTGCAGCGCGCCTGTTTTCGCGCAGGTCGCGGCGAGACTGTTGCTCGCGCTGCTTGCGTACCTGGGGCGGAAGGTGCCTGCGGGTCTCTTTTTTATAGACCTGGCAGCCCTTGTAGTTTGCGCAGTGTGCCTCCTTACAATGCGCGCACTTTTTGTGCTCCTGGTTGCCCCCATTGGGGCAGTCGGGAGCGCGGTGTGGCCCGCTGCACCACCGGCACACAGGGGCCGCGTGGCAGGCCTTGCCAACATGGTTATAGCGTTGGCAAACGCTGCATTGGGCGGGGCCTGAGGGGCGCCTGTAGTCGACGACACGCACCAGCATGCCGCCGAACTCTGTCAGGGAGTAGATGCGCTCAGAATCGCACGTCTGAGGCACCTCAATGACCAGGGCGTCGCATTTTTCCCTGCGCAGCCTGTTCTCCAAGAACCAGTGGTTCTGGACAGGCAGGTTCAGGGCTGCAAATTCCTCCTGGAGGAAATCGGTCGGGGTGTGGCGGTGTACTCCGCGCAAGACGAATTTCTTGGGCACTTCGTCTCTCTGAAGGAGGACGGAGTGCTGGGCGCCTATCGCCTTAAGGGCCTGGACTGCCCTTTGGTAGTCCGGGACGGACGCAGGATTGACCTGGATCTCGTCCTTGCCGCGGTTTTGGCAGGTGAACTTTTCCGCCAGGGCCTACTTGAGGGCGGTGTATACCCTTGGGTACGTGTGCCCCTGGTCTAAAAACACGAACAGGGGCTTCACTCGGAGCTTTTTGGGCGGTGCCGCAGCTCCGGCGGCATGGCCTGCAGTTGGTTGTGGGCGAGGGGGGGAGGGGCCCGCCTCGTCGTCGCTGCTGCCTGCACCGGACACCTCCGTGTGCAGGCGCTTGTTGCGCTTACCAGTGGCAACACTCCAGCCACTGGATTGATCGGAGCTAGGCCCTGAGGGGGCCTCGCTTTCTGTCATCTCGACAGCGTCGCTCATGTCGTCGTGGTAGCCTACGCTCGGGTCCACCCACTGACCGTCCCCCGGGGCTAAGTTAGCCGGGTTCAGGCTAGGCTACAGGGGAGCTAGCTCCCCGGGTGTTGCCGAGTTGTTGGTTGCCAATAACTTACTCTTTACCGCAGCTCTCTCTTACCGCCTGTGCGCATGTAGCACACAGGCACCTTTCAGTACACCGCTGGGTAGCACTAAGAAGTGCTAACCACAGCTTGGGCGTCGACGATCTATAAATTCACGGCGAGCAGCTCCGGGACACGTCCGTCCTCTACCGAAGCGCAGCTGGAACTCCTCTCATTTTCTTTTTCATTTTTCTCTCTGCAAATATCTGGTTACCCAATTTTCTGGTTGCGGACGGTTCAGAAAATTCTCGATGCCTTGCTCACGTAGGGAGCAGCGCACTTTGGACAGCGAAAGTAATGTAGGGCTTCTTTAGCACTGATTTTTCAATGTTTTCTAAATGTCAGCAGTCTACGATGACATAATGGGCAGTTCCACTAATAGTGTAATTTTTTTATGGCAGCTGCACTGTTTAATTTGCACTGCGAGCTGTTTAAATTTACTGCTACACCAAACAGGGAACTTTTCATTTGCAGATGTTATTCAAGGAATCAAATACGTAATTTGTGCTGGAATCACTTGAAAATGGTTAAATTAACTTAGGTATACTTTAGTGTATAGTATGCTGAAAATGTGGAGATAATTTCATGAAGGCTGTTTGCTGTGGAAGCACTAGCAAATCACCTTGTTCAGTGCCACCTGGAATGGCTTTCTTCGTGCACCTCCAAGGATGATGTGATTATTATTGTGAGTAAATTTTGTTTACATTTTCATTGTGTGAATAATAAAACTTTTAACTGTACACACAACAAGCATTTCACTTGGATCTGATGCATTCTCAAGAGTGCAGTTTCTGTTTAGCTTTTAAAACTGGCTGCCCTTCAATTCACTCAAGGTGCAGATGCAAGTTGCTGATGAAGTATTCCACACACATGCTACATTGGAGAAATATTTTAATAAAAATTAAAACTCTTGCAGAATTTCGAATAAAAACTATCCTATTTATCCCTTCTATGTTTTGGTACTGCGAAATTGAGAGAGGTAAGTAAGTTGTGAGGTTATTTTTACTTGCTTGCATGTGAGGTTAGCAGAGCAAAAATATTTTTGAAATTGCAGATACATGGTCACTTTATTTCGTTGCAAACATTTATAAGCTCGTAATCTTATTTAAAGTCTCCATACTTAATGCGTTTGGAAAACCTTCTTTCTCTCAATTTTACAATGGAACAAAATTTTACTTGTATGTGTACATTAATTCCATCTCTAAATGATGTAGGTTTACGCACCGAGATCAGGTACATTGTAGAGAGAAAAACACACGAGTACCTGCTTATTTTGAAGTTTTAATGAGTATATTAAAAAAAAAAAAAAAAAAAAACGATAAAAATATAATTGAAAAAGTATATTATTCACGTATTTTTGAGGATGAGGGGAGGGGGTGTTTTTGTCCGATGGTCGTTTATCTTTAAAGAAATTTCCGTTGGACCTGTGCGTTCTTGCTCTGCCAATTCTCGAAAAATGAAATATTTTAAGTCGTCTTTTATGTGCTAACTTCATTATATTTGGCTGCATTCGTATTTTTATTAGTTTTGAAACATTCATGTCACGGAAAATAATCATAAACCAGGACAAAAACGTTTTGACTAAATGTTCTAGGTTGGTTGTAAAACATTTTCTTATTTTATTTCACATCGGAAACATCTGTTAAGTTGTAAGCTTTGTAATGAATGCGACAGTCACTTGTTCGCTGAAGTGTTTGTTTAAGAAATTAGTATTGTAAATTTGTTTATGGTCTTGTTAAATGAAATTTTAAGTGAAATCATTTGGGAAAACAGAGGCTACAGGAATTTTCAACACAACTTGATGACCGACGTTGTGACTAGTGTGGGAGTGTGTGCTCGTGTAAATATCAATTTTTCTTACTCCTCGTGCCGGTCAACAGGAAAACAGCGAGTGTGTTATCTCATCGCGGGCGTGTGATTGCGTGTGGTAAATTGTGCTAGGTTAATTACCGCAAAACTCCACTGTGTGCAAATATGTAGTGTGTCGCTGTATGCAAATATTTGGTATGTCTTTTTTTTTTTTTTTTTTTCAGGCAATACACACTTTGAATTTTACACAATTTCGATGCTGCAACCTAAGTGTATACATGCGAATAGGATTGCTTAAATGAAAAAGTAAAGTAGGAGGTAAGTGCAAATGTTTCCAGGAGGTTATGCACACACAATCTATTTTATGAATTAATAGTTATTATCTAAGAAAATGATAGAAGATTATAAATAATGTGTGCAGAATAATACAGAATTTGCATGTTACACAAAAAAAAAATATATATATATTCCAAATATTGTTAGCAAAATGCACCTAGATTAGTGAGCTGGATTTTTTTTTTTTTTTTGTATTTTTGTTCTGTTGATCCCACGTGGAGTCAAGGCTCCGGGATATAGAACATGTATGTGCAGACAATTAATATTTACATGATGCAAGTTACCAAGAAAAAAAATTTCAAAAAAAAAAAATACATAACATGTTACACAATTTAACTTTATGCAAAACATGAAGCAGCTGTTATCACAAGTCCATTCAACAAATTAACAGTTCAATTTCTCTATTATCAATCAAATTAAAGAATAGCTTCAGAGGGTAGGTAGGATATTCTAGAAGAATTTTTTTTACTGTTTTTTTTTTTAATACTGGTAAATTGTTTTAGTTATTTTCTGTGATATTAAGTTGTAAAGTTTTACTCCCAAGTAATTTAGTCCATTTTCAAATCGCCTAGTGTTATGTTCAACTATCCTCAATTTACTAGCATTTCTGGTGTTATACCTATGTGCGAATATCTAAAAAAAAAAAAAAAAAAAAAAATAATAATTTTTTTTTTCTTCTTTTTCTTAAGAATGAATAAAAAATTTCTAGAACGTATTCATTTATGGCAGTCAGGACTTTAAGTTTTTTGAATTTTGGTCTGCAGTTAGATGATTTTTTATCTTTTGTTATTATTCTAATAGCTCCTTTTTTTTTTTTTTTTTTCCCCAATGTTATATGGCAGAAAGAGTAGAGCTATGGCTACTGTGACATCATGCATTGATGGGAAGGTTATTGTTGGATAACAAAAATTTAGATGATATAATTTTTATTTTTTTCCATACACAACACATTGCAGGTACAATTTTACAGGTTACAGCTGTACCACCTCTAGTATTGCTGCCGACCATCCAACAAATGAGCACACTAAACAGGCATTGATGACATTGTTATCAACGTCTTTTTGAATCTCTCATTATTATACATAACTGCCCACTGAAACAGAGAAACTTCAAAATAGGTGTGTGTGTGTGTGTTTATATATATATATATATATATATATATATATATATATATACATATATACATATATACATACATACATACATACATACATACATACATATACACTTATATATTTATTTTTTCACTTTGAATTTTGTATGAGGTATACACATGCAAAGATTCACAGCTACTGGGTGGGTGAGTGAGTGAGTGAGTGAGTGAGTGAGTGATTGATTGATTGATTGATTGATTGATTGATTGATTGATTGAGAGAGAGTGAGTGTGTGTGTTAGGGGGGGGGGGGGGGAAATGTGGTGATTGTGGGGGAAAAAAAAATTTAAAATTGAAATTTTTAAAAAAAAATTTTTTTCTGTAGGGTGCAAAATAGTAGTGCCAACGGCACGTGGTGTTCCCAAGCGGTCACCCATCTAAGTACTAACCACGCTCGACGATGCTTAACTTCGGTGATCGGACGAGAACCGGTGTGTTCATCGTGATATGGCCGTTGGCAATGATATAGATGTTTTTTTTTTGCAGTTTGTATTTGCCACTCGAAATAGCTATACCAGGTGTGATTGTTACAAACAACAGGAGAAATCGTGTAATGAACACTCTTTTACTTCCCCCCCCCCCCTCCCCACACACAACACCCACCACCCTCACCATCCCAACCACCAAAGCCCTCTTCAAAATACACTCTCACACACACACACAAACCCACACTCTATAACTGATGAACATTACCATAACTTCTTAAAGCCATTAGATAATATTTAACTCAAGAAAGGTATTGTGATATGTTTAAAGAAAGAAAGGTGAAACCTTTAACTTTACCAGCAGGTATTAGTATCACTGAGGTATCTTCTAGGTTGTAGCAGCAATAGTAGTAATAATAATAAAATTAAATAAGGTAATAAAAAAGAAAAGTTATACATGTGATCAAATCATGAATGTATAAAACTGGAATGAATTTAAATTTTTTTTATTTTTCTTCATAGGCTGTTTTGAAATTGATGAGTAAGTGCCTCTTCTTTTAAATTTTTTAATGCTGAACACTGTTACATAAGAGATGAATGTTTAGAAAATTTAAAAAAAAAAAAGCTAGCCCAGCCCCCTCCCCCCCTCACACAAAATCCAAACAAAAAAAAAACACCCTCCTTCAAAACATCACATAATCATCCAGCCAGCAGTGCAGACGAGAAATTTGCACTCGGGGCCGCCATTTTGACGATAAATTCTTGCATGGCACACCAAAGGTAGGAAAGAATTTAAAAAAATAAAAATAATGGGCGAGCACCCTCGCGTCTGCCTGTAGAAAATGAAGTTAAAAGTAACATAACCTAAAGACAGGCACACACTAGGGTGCTCCCAGGCGGTTGAGAAATTTTTTCCCGCCAAAAGACTTATATATATTATTTATTTTACCGTTTTTGGCAGGGGGCTATGTCGGTCTGTGTGCAAAGTAGTTCCTACTCCCGCCGCCAGGAGCGCGCGCGGTGGGTAGCGATGTTGTTTTTTCTGCTTTCATTTGTTTATTATTTAGAGGGTTAATGCTATGTAAATGTACGCAAGTTTGGTTATGTGTCGGTAGTTGTGCGAGATTTAATTTCCGAAACGAAATTTGACTTTCATCGGCCTGCATTTCTCACTTATTCGGAAAATACATGTGTGTTTATGTATGTATAATAATCGAGTGATTTTGTAATAATTTGGAAGTTTTGTTTGCGTGTGCGATGTGGGGAAGAAAAGGTGTGCACACGAGTCCTAGGGCTATATTTTTTTTTATTGCGAAATATTTACTTCATGTGGTGAAAAATTTTAAATTATTTGTGATGCAAGTGAAATTTTTTTTTTTTTTTCAGTTGGGTGATGTGTTTGTCCTCGTTTGTGTGCAAGGAAGCAAACATGCTGAAGGTAAGGGGCCATAAATGACACTTTAAAATATTAGTTTACCATTAATTTTGGTTAAATATTAAATTGCCATATAAGTAAAATCATGTCAACTGTTGTATTCCACCCAGTATAAGCTGTTAGTAATGGGTACTTAATATAAATAGAATAAATGTAAGCATTTTCGTCTGCATGAAAATTCACTTTTTTTTTGGATCCATTTGTACTGTGGGTAGTTAAATAGTACATTATGTTGTTTTTACTTCGAAGTACAAAACATCTTGTGCATGATTGCAAATTCAAACGCAGTTAAGCATAATATGAATTCGAATTATGTGTGTGTGTGTGTGTATATATATATTTTTTTTTCAGTTTTTTTTTTTTTTTTTTTTTTTTTTTTACTGTGTCCAGTTTTAGCACAAATGGAATTATTTTCAAAGTGAATCGATGCAACTGGTCTTTGCCATTAATATTGATATATGATCTAACTAAATTAAATAGAAAGGATTTTTTTATTTATTTTTTTATATATATAAATATATTTGTAGCAATGTACTAATGACCACAGAAGTAAGCAAAAAAAAAATATATATATATATATATCTCAGCCAGTAAACCATGCGTCTTAAAGACTTTTTTTAATGAAAATATTTCTGCCTTGGTTAAGCTTACATTTACTATCATAGGGATTGAGGGAATTGTAGAACAGCAGCAGAAGCATTTCCTTTCATGATCATGTTCTTGGTCCTGAAAAGGACCGTTTATGTAAGCATGTGCACACCAGACCTGCTCACTTGGAGCTGGTGTATTTGGTGACAGCCTTGGTGCCCTCGCTGACAGCGTGCTTGGCCAGCTCCCCGGGCAGCAGCAGTCTCACGGCCGTCTGTATCTCGCGGCTGGTGATGGTGGAGCGCTTGTTGTAGTGGGCGAGGCGGCTGGCCTCTGCCGCGATGCGCTCGAAAATGTCGTTCACGAAACTGTTCATGATGCTCATGGCCTTAGATGATATGCCAGTGTCCGGATGAACTTGCTTCAACACTTTGTAGATGTAGATTGCGTAGCTTTCCTTCCTCTTGCGCTTCTTTTTCTTGTCGCCCTTCGAGATGTTTTTCTGGGCCTTGCCCGCCTTTTTGGCTGCCTTACCGCTCGTCTTGGGGGGCATCGTAGGTCTGAGCTGTGCCGCTGTCGCTAGATGAGTGAGACGGGAACTGAATTTTTTTCGTGAAAAGTTTTCTTGGCTTCTTGTTGCGCGACCAATCGGAGCGCTCCGCGGCTCGTGATTGGTCGCGCTCCGCGGAGGGACGTGTAACAAAAGTAATTTCCAGCGGCCGGGGCGCCACTTTCTCGTAGGTTGCGGACCAGTGTACAGCTTCTTCCTGGTAGCTTGTGTTTTGGTTCGATTTCTTGTGTTCAGTGGTGATTTGTGCATCGAAGTGCTATATTTCGACATCTACGTACCTTCAGGCATCAGCACAGGTGTTTGTGCGTCGGGGCTCTGCCTAGTTACATTTTAAACTGTGTTTCTTACTTCGTGTTACTATGTAAACATTCTGCTTCGTCGGTGATGGATCGATTGTGAGTGTGGGAGTATCGATTCTGTCGCTTTGTGCTTACCTGCAACCAAGATGGCCGACAAAGACACTTTATCATTTCCATTGGGGCAACCTCCACTTTCGCCTCTTCCACCTCGCTCCCAGGGTGCGAATAAATTTTGGGCGACTCCTGGTCGGCATTCTGCTCATGCGGTTTCGTCCTCTTCCGATTCTGATGACGCTTCGCCTCCTGGTAGCCCTGTTGAGAGGAAGCCTGCCAAAATATCGAAGGATGCGGCAAAGGCTATTGTATCTCGCCACTGGTTTGCCTCTCAGCGCCCGAACGACGATGGTGGTAGCACGCCTTCTTCACGCGCCATTGCCCGGGCCGATCTACACAAGTCCCGGCGCACCCAGCTGGACTCCACTTTGGCGCTGAAGCGCCGTGCTGGCTCTTCAGTTGATGCCACAATTGACGCCGTGGCCCGGGGCTGCGCTCCTGCTGCTTCCACTTCGCGGGTGCCATCCTGGCCGGATGATTTGCACCGCATCGACTCTGACGGCCCTGGTGTGAGCCCGCGGCGTCGGGGCTCGCTCCCAGATGTCCATTTGCTCCACCAGGTTGAGGAGACCTGGCGCAGCCTCGCCGCCGGTGCGCCCCTGCCTGGCTCTACTGCCGGTGGGCCCATCTCCAGTTGCCCGGGGCCGTCCACTGATGGCGTCGGTGCTGCCATGGCGTCGGCGCAGGCGGCTTCGGGCTCCCTGTCCCGGGGACCGCGCCGGTCTGCTGTGGCGGACCCTGGCGTGCCTGGCCTGGCCGTCGGTGTCCCTCGTGGCTGTCCCGGGGCTGCCTCTGACACTGCGTCTGTGCCGGGTGTCCTGGCGGCGGCCGACCGTGTTGTCCCGCCGGCCCAGCCTGGTCTTCCTTCGACGCCTGCGCCTGCTGTGGCCCCTCGCCCGCCCGGGCTGTCACCGGATAGTGGTACTGTGCCACGGCGCATTCCGCCAATTGTTGTCAATACCAAACTGAATGTTGACGCCATTCGCGGGAACCGGTCGCTGCGGCAGAAGCTGCAGGGGAACTTCACCGTGGACTATGTTCGGGGCTATCCACGCTATCACCCCACAAGCCTGCACGACCGGGAGGCCCTGCTGACGTATTTCCGGGACCATGGCATCCCTTGCCACACGTTTCCATTGGGTCGGAAGACTTCACCCCGGATTGTCCTGGCGGGTCTCCCCTCCGAGACTTCCCAGGACTCGGTCCTGGAGGAACTGCGTGCCGTTGGGGTGCACCCCGAGTCGCTCCGGCCCCTCACTTCGGAGCGCGAGCTCCACCGGGGCTTCATCAGATTTCTCGTGGTCCTCGCAGATGCCGCGCAGGTCGCCAAGGCCCGAGCAGTCCGGCACCTAGCTGGCCTCACCGTCCAATGGGAGGAGTTCCGGGGCACGGCGCGGCCTCTTCAATGCCACCAATGCCAGAGGTGGGGACACCACCCGGCGGACTGTGGAAATCCCTTCCGCTGTCTCCGCTGCACCCAGCACCACGTCCGCGGGTCCTGCCCGAAGCTACCCGACGAGCCTCCGCAGTGCGTGAACTGCTCGGGACCACATCCGGCGAATGCTCGTACCTGCCCCACTTACGTGCAGTTCATCGAGGGGCAGCTGCGTCGCCAGGGACCAAAGCCTCGTCCGCCGGGCCAGGACGCCTCTGCGGCGCCTCCTCGGCAGCCCCGTGCTCCGCTTCAGTTCCAGCGCCGGCCGCACGAGGACATGTTCCCGCCGCTCCCTTCGTTCTCTCTTCCGTCATGCCCCTCTGCCGTTTCCTACGCTGGGCTAGTGGCTGGCCAACCTGCGGCGCGTTCCCCGTGCCCACCTTTGGCCCCGGTCCCCCCTGCGCCACAGCTACCCTCTCTCTTTTGTTCCGTGCCTGGTCCACCTCCAGTTGACTCTTCTTCTGTCTTGTTGCGCGCCCCTCCTCCTGCTCCCACCACTGCTGCAGGTGTTTCGCCTTCCCTCGCTCCTCCCGGCCTGGTGCAGCCGGCGTGTCCCCCGGTGTCGCGAGCGCCTTTGGACTCGAGGGCTGAGGAGGGCTCGCGGGCTGTGCAGCTGCCCGCTGCTTCCTCCCTCGCTGCAGCTCCTGCTCCGGCTCCTGCCCCCCTGCCAATCCCTTCGGACTGCCCCCCCGCGCCTGTCCTCCCTTCTGATTCCTCTCTGCCGCCTTCCGTGCGCCCTCCGCCCGTGTTCCCGGCTTCCGCTCCCTTTCCTGTGTTTTTTGAGACTTTCAATTGGCTCGCCCGGCTGAATCTCCTCCCGTGGCTGCCGTTCTTTGCCGATGCCATCTTCCGCATCTCTCAGGCTCCTACCCCTCTTCTCCAGGCCGACATTTATTTCCAGTCCATTTTCCACTTCCTCCGGACTGTGCTCCCAGCAGCTTAAGTTTGTCCTCTGGAATGCCCGGGGCATTCGAGCGAAGCTGGGGGACTTCCGGCACTTCCTGTCCACTGAACGGCCTGCCCTTGTCCTCCTCTCTGAGACATGGCTCAAACCCGATCTCCCCTTCTCCGTGCCTGGGTACGTCATCTATCGCTGGGACCGGGACACTCGTGGGGGTGGTGTTGCTCTCCTCATCCTGTCTACCATCCCGCACCATCAGCGCGCGCTGCCCCCTCTCCGCAATGCCGAGGCGGTGGCGGTGCGTCTCCATCTGGCTCCTCATCCTCTCACTGTGTGCTCCGTCTATCTCCCTGAACATGGTCCCTTCCCGGCAGACGACTTGCGTGCTCTCTTCCATCTGGACGCGCGCGTGGTCGTGGGCGGGGATTTCAATTGCCGGCATCGCGCTTGGGGCTGTGTGTCCACGAGCAATCGGGGCACTCAGCTTCAGCGCCTCGTTCAGGGTTCCCCCCGACTCGCCATTCACGCTCCCCCCTCATTCACTTTCATTCCATGTCACGTCCGGCAGCGGCCGAGTGTCCTCGACCTCCTCCTTTCTGTTGGACAGGTGGCTGTGTCGGGGCTCGAGGCCCGGGCCGAGCTCACGTCAGATCACACCCCTGTCGTTGGTTTCGTTCGTACCGATTCTCTCCCCCTCCATGGACCCCGCCCGTGGTTCGACTTCAGTCGTGCAGATTGGGGTGCCTACCGGTCTCATCTGGATAGGCACCTCGATCTGCACTTCCATGTCGCTTCCCCGCAGCAGCTCGATGAGCGCGTGCACGTTTTCAGTGATGCTGTGCTCGCGGCTGCTGGCGCCACCATTCCTCTCCGCTCCACTGTCATTCGTGGCACTCCCTTTCCTCCCTACCTTCGACACTTCATCGCGGCCCGCGACGCCGCGCGGCGGCGGTGGCAGTCGTCCCGCGCCGTTGCTCGTTGGCTCGACTATGTGCACCTGCGGGCGCGGTGCCGGGCGCTCACTGAGGAGTGGCTCGCGGCGGAGCGGGTCCGTAAAGTGTCTTCCCTCTCCTTCCAGTCGGGGTCCATATTCCGGTACGCGCGGAACCTTCGTGCCACGCCGTCCATCATCCCGCCCCTGGGTGGGGGGCCGCAGGGCCTTTGCGAGTCCCCTGCCCAGAAGGCGGAGCTGCTGGCGGATTCATTTCACTCGTCATTCACCCCTCGTATTCCCCCTGGGGTGGTTTCCCTCCTTCCCACTCATTACACCCCGCCTCCTCCGCCCGCACCCGGTGACATCCGTCTGTCTACCCCGGGGGAAATTCATTCCATTATCACGCACCTTCGTGTCACAACTGCTCCTGGGCCAGATGCCATTCATCCACGGCTCGTCTTCTCCCTGTCTCGGAAGGCGACCGTGTACCTCACCAAGCTTGTCAACGGTATTCTCCTCACGGGTCATTTCCCCACTGCGTGGCGGGCTGCGATCGTCGTCCCCATTCCGAAGCCGCGTGCCAATGCTCATCTTCCTTCGGGCTACCGGCCCATCAGTCTCCTGTCTGTCCTTTCAAAAGTGGCCGAGAGAGTCCTCCTCCGCCGGCTGGAGCATCATCTCACCCCTCTCGGTCCCCTTCCATCATTTCAATTCGGGTTTCGGCGCGGGCTGTCGGCTCAGCACGCCGTGGCGCGCGTCGTGGACCAGATCACCGCCGGTTTCACCTCTTTTCAACACTCTGGTATCATCCTCCTCGATCTCTCGAAGGCCTTCGATACTGTCAACCATCACGCGCTCCTCATCAAGTTGGCATATCAGGGCTTCCCTCCTGCCCTCATTCACATTATTTACAACTTTCTTTCACATCGTTCATTTTGTGTCCGTGTCTCTCATGTCGTTTCGCAGTCCCGCGTCATCCCTGCTGGCGTCCCTCAGGGTGCCATCCTGTCCCCCCTCTTGTTCTCCCTCTTCACTTCTGACATCCCTACTCCTCCGCATTGTTCTCTCACCTTGTACGCTGATGACACCGCCATTGTCACATCATCTCGTCACGTCGCGGACGTTCCCGTCCGCCTTACGGCGGCGGTTGCATCCATCACCTCGTACTACCATTCTTGGGGAATCCTGGCGAATGCCGGCAAATCGCAGGCGGCATTTTTCACCCGCCGCTTCCCCCGCCCCCCGCCCCCTGTTGTTTCACACGGTGTTCCGATTCCCTGGTCCCCGGTGGTGACGTACCTGGGTGTCCGTCTGGACTCCGGCCTGCGGTGGGGGGCCCACATCACCGAGTCAATTTCCTCGGCCAGGCGTGCCCTCCACGCGTTGGCCCCTCTCCTCCGTCCGGCGTGTCCTCTCCCGGTTCCCATCCGGGTCAACTTGCTCCGGCTCTATGTCTTTTCTATACTCCTTTACTGCTCTCCCGTCTGGGCGCACGCCTCCCCAACTACCTTCCGCTCTCTTCATATATTCTTTCATTCCGCCCTCCGCTTGCTGCTGGGGAAGCCACGCTGGACGCCCATTCCTGAGCTCCTGGACGCAGCTTCCCTTCCGCCCATTCTCGATCTGATCTATTCCCGAGCTGACCGGTTCTATTCCTCCCTCCGCCGCTCTCGGCACCCTGACGTCAATAACATTGCTCTGTATGACCGGTCCGCTTCTTACCCTCACCGCCGCCTCCTTGATTACCGTGCTCACCACCCGCCCTGATTCTGTCTGGGTCTCCGACGCGCGTCCCTATCCATCACGGCCCTTCTGTTTCCGTTCTTTCTGCAGGCTGCCTGTGCGCCATCCTGCCCATTGCGCTCTTCCTCGGGGGCGCTTCTGCTACCCCGACCTCTCTCCCCCCAGAGTGTTCTCACGTGTCTGTTTAGCTGTATGTTCTGGTTGCATCTTACCTGTGATTTTGTATTCGCCTGCATTTTGTAAATAAATTCGATTGTTTGGGGGGGTTTTTTGGTCTATTTTTCCCCTCGTGCTTATGTAATTGTCTCGTGTATTTTTTGATTGTATCCTTTTTTTCAGTTCTTGTTTTTTCATCTTCCTTTAGCAAGAAGAAACGTGATGTTTGGCATTGCTGTGTGTTTAGCTCGTAGCTTAGGATAGTGGTGTATATTTCTTTATATATATTATCTCCTTGTTGTTCCTGTATTCATTGTAACCTCTTTTGTATGTATTCTTGGCCACGGCCTCTGTATTCTCACCATCTGGTTAATAAACGAATTTTTGAAAACCAAAACCAAGACTCGCTCCAGCAGGGCAGGACTTCAGTTCCCAGTGGGGCGCATCCACAGGCTGCTGCGCAAAGGCAACTACGCAGAGCGTGTCGGGGCAGGCGCCCCGGTCTACTTGGCCGCGGTGATGGAGTACCTGGCCGCCGAGGTGCTGGAGCTGGCGGGCAATGCTGCGCGCGACAACAAGAAGACCAGGATCATCCCGCGTCACCTTCAGCTGGCCATTCGCAACGACGAGGAGCTCAATAAGCTCCTGTCAGGCGTGACCATTGCCCAGGGTGGCGTTCTGCCCAACATTCAGGCAGTGCTGCTGCCCAAGAAAACCGAGAAGAAAGCCTAAGCCCCTTGTTTGCTTCTCAGGTTTGAAAAAAAAAAAAAAAAAAAACGGTCCTTATCAGGACCAAAAAACATAATTCGTTGAAAAGGAACTGTTTGCTGTTAATCTCTGATGAAATAATGTCCTATGAAACCTGTTGTTTGGAACACAAACTTCACACTGTAACACATGATTGTTTAAAAGCTACGCAGCTATTCGC
>NW_026962393.1:877500-890000 GCF_032445375.1 Bacillus rossius redtenbacheri
TTTTGCCTTTGAAGGTGCCTTCTTGGGCTTGGGGGTTGCAGCTGCTGCCTTTTTTTTCTTTTCTGCTGTAGGCGGAGTCTTCTTGACTGGTTTCTTGCCCACCGCTGCCTTCTTGGCTACGGATCGCTTCTTTTCCTTAGGGGCAGCTGCACCACGCTTGCCGCTTGGAGCCTTGGGCTGGTCCGGAGCACCGGTGGTCCCTGAAGCCAGCTTGAAGGAGCCAGACGCACCCTTGCCTTTGGTTTGGACAAGCTCGCCGCTAGCCACTGCTGCCTTCAAGTATTTCTTGATGAAAGGTGCCAGCTTTTCCGCATCTACTTTGTAGGTAGAGGCGACGTATTTCTTGATGGCTTGCAGTGATGAGCCGCCCCTTTCCTTGAGGCTCTTGATCGCAGAGGCCACCATTTCAGATGTGCGCGGGTGCGCGGGCTTGGCTCGTGGCTTCTTCGACGCAGCCTTGCCTTTCTTCGGGGAAGCTGCCTGTGATGGGGCAACAGCTGGTGCTGCAGTCGCTGCTGCGGTATCTGCCATGACGAGACTGATCCTACAGAATGCAAGAGCAAAGTGAAAATAAAATTTTTCTCTCTATTTTTTTTTTTTTTTTTTTTTTTTCCTAACCTAAGTTAAAACTAAGTGTGTTTGGGAGGGGTCCGGGTTAGGGAGAGACTCTAAGTGCGTCTCAGGCCGCAAATATCTGGTTACCCAATTTTCTGGTTGCGGACGGTTCAGAAAATTCTCGATGCCTTGCTCACGTAGGGAGCAGCGCACTTTGGACAGCGAAAGTAATGTAGGGCTTCTTTAGCACTGATTTTTCAATGTTTTCTAAATGTCAGCAGTCTACGATGACATAATGGGCAGTTCCACTAATAGTGTAATTTTTTTATGGCAGCTGCACTGTTTAATTTGCACTGCGAGCTGTTTAAATTTACTGCTACACCAAACAGGGAACTTTTCATTTGCAGATGTTATTCAAGGAATCAAATACGTAATTTGTGCTGGAATCACTTGAAAATGGTTAAATTAACTTAGGTATACTTTAGTGTATAGTATGCTGAAAATGTGGAGATAATTTCATGAAGGCTGTTTGCTGTGGAAGCACTAGCAAATCACCTTGTTCAGTGCCACCTGGAATGGCTTTCTTCGTGCACCTCCAAGGATGATGTGATTATTATTGTGAGTAAATTTTGTTTACATTTTCATTGTGTGAATAATAAAACTTTTAACTGTACACACAACAAGCATTTCACTTGGATCTGATGCATTCTCAAGAGTGCAGTTTCTGTTTAGCTTTTAAAACTGGCTGCCCTTCAATTCACTCAAGGTGCAGATGCAAGTTGCTGATGAAGTATTCCACACACATGCTACATTGGAGAAATATTTTAATAAAAATTAAAACTCTTGCAGGATTTCGAATAAAAACTATCCTATTTATCCCTTCTATGTTTTGGTACTGCGAAATTGAGAGAGGTAAGTAAGTTGTGAGGTTATTTTTACTTGCTTGCATGTGAGGTTAGCAGAGCAAAAATATTTTTGAAATTGCAGATACATGGTCACTTTATTTCGTTGCAAACATTTATAAGCTCGTAATCTTATTTAAAGTCTCCATACTTAATGCGTTTGGAAAACCTTCTTTCTCTCAATTTTACAATGGAACAAAATTTTACTTGTATGTGTACATTAATTCCATCTCTAAATGATGTAGGTTTACGCACCGAGATCAGGTACATTGTAGAGAGAAAAACACACGAGTACCTGCTTATTTTGAAGTTTTAATGAGTATATTAAAAAAAAAAAAAAAAAAACGATAAAAATATAATTGAAAAAGTATATTATTCACGTATTTTTGAGGATGAGGGGAGGGGGTGTTTTTGTCCGATGGTCGTTTATCTTTAAAGAAATTTCCGTTGGACCTGTGCGTTCTTGCTCTGCCAATTCTCGAAAAATGAAATATTTTAAGTCGTCTTTTATGTGCTAACTTCATTATATTTGGCTGCATTCGTATTTTTATTAGTTTTGAAACATTCATGTCACGGAAAATAATCATAAACCAGGACAAAAACGTTTTGACTAAATGTTCTAGGTTGGTTGTAAAACATTTTCTTATTTTATTTCACATCGGAAACATCTGTTAAGTTGTAAGCTTTGTAATGAATGCGACAGTCACTTGTTCGCTGAAGTGTTTGTTTAAGAAATTAGTATTGTAAATTTGTTTATGGTCTTGTTAAATGAAATTTTAAGTGAAATCATTTGGGAAAACAGAGGCTACAGGAATTTTCAACACAACTTGATGACCGACGTTGTGACTAGTGTGGGAGTGTGTGCTCGTGTAAATATCAATTTTTCTTACTCCTCGTGCCGGTCAACAGGAAAACAGCGAGTGTGTTATCTCATCGCGGGCGTGTGATTGCGTGTGGTAAATTGTGCTAGGTTAATTACCGCAAAACTCCACTGTGTGCAAATATGTAGTGTGTCGCTGTATGCAAATATTTGGTATGTCTTTTTTTTTTTTTTTTTTTTTTTCAGGCAATACACACTTTGAATTTTACACAATTTCGATGCTGCAACCTAAGTGTATACATGCGAATAGGATTGCTTAAATGAAAAAGTAAAGTAGGAGGTAAGTGCAAATGTTTCCAGGAGGTTATGCACACACAATCTATTTTATGAATTAATAGTTATTATCTAAGAAAATGATAGAAGATTATAAATAATGTGTGCAGAATAATACAGAATTTGCATGTTACACAAAAAAAAAATATATATATATTCCAAATATTGTTAGCAAAATGCACCTAGATTAGTGAGCTGGATTTTTTTTTTTTTTTTGTATTTTTGTTCTGTTGATCCCACGTGGAGTCAAGGCTCCGGGATATAGAACATGTATGTGCAGACAATTAATATTTACATGATGCAAGTTACCAAGAAAAAAAATTTCAAAAAAAAAAAATACATAACATGTTACACAATTTAACTTTATGCAAAACATGAAGCAGCTGTTATCACAAGTCCATTCAACAAATTAACAGTTCAATTTCTCTATTATCAATCAAATTAAAGAATAGCTTCAGAGGGTAGGTAGGATATTCTAGAAGAATTTTTTTTACTGTTTTTTTTTTTAATACTGGTAAATTGTTTTAGTTATTTTCTGTGATATTAAGTTGTAAAGTTTTACTCCCAAGTAATTTAGTCCATTTTCAAATCGCCTAGTGTTATGTTCAACTATCCTCAATTTACTAGCATTTCTGGTGTTATACCTATGTGCGAATATCTAAAAAAAAAAAAAAAAAAAAAAATAATAATTTTTTTTTTCTTCTTTTTCTTAAGAATGAATAAAAAGTTTCTAGAACGTATTCATTTATGGCAGTCAGGACTTTAAGTTTTTTGAATTTTGGTCTGCAGTTAGATGATTTTTTATCTTTTGTTATTATTCTAATAGCTCCTTTTTTTTTTTTTTTTTCCCCCAATGTTATATGGCAGAAAGAGTAGAGCTATGGCTACTGTGACATCATGCATTGATGGGAAGGTTATTGTTGGATAACAAAAATTTAGATGATATAATTTTTATTTTTTTCCATACACAACACATTGCAGGTACAATTTTACAGGTTACAGCTGTACCACCTCTAGTATTGCTGCCGACCATCCAACAAATGAGCACACTAAACAGGCATTGATGACATTGTTATCAACGTCTTTTTGAATCTCTCATTATTATACATAACTGCCCACTGAAACAGAGAAACTTCAAAATAGGTGTGTGTGTGTGTGTTTATATATATATATATATATATATATATATATATATATATATATATATATATATATATATATATATATATATATATATATACATATATACATATATACATACATACATACATACATACATACATATACACTTATATATTTATTTTTTCACTTTGAATTTTGTATGAGGTATACACATGCAAAGATTCACAGCTACTGGGTGGGTGAGTGAGTGAGTGAGTGAGTGAGTGAGTGATTGATTGATTGATTGATTGATTGATTGATTGATTGATTGATTGAGAGAGAGTGAGTGTGTGTGTTAGGGGGGGGGGGGGGGGGAAATGTGGTGATTGTGGGGGAAAAAAAAATTTAAAATTGAAATTTTTAAAAAAAAAATTTTTTCTGTAGGGTGCAAAATAGTAGTGCCAACGGCACGTGGTGTTCCCAAGCGGTCACCCATCTAAGTACTAACCACGCTCGACGATGCTTAACTTCGGTGATCGGACGAGAACCGGTGTGTTCATCGTGATATGGCCGTTGGCAATGATATAGATGTTTTTTTTTTGCAGTTTGTATTTGCCACTCGAAATAGCTATACCAGGTGTGATTGTTACAAACAACAGGAGAAATCGTGTAATGAACACTCTTTTACTTCCCCCCCCCCCTCCCCACACACAACACCCACCACCCTCACCATCCCAACCACCAAAGCCCTCTTCAAAATACACTCTCACACACACACACAAACCCACACTCTATAACTGATGAACATTACCATAACTTCTTAAAGCCATTAGATAATATTTAACTCAAGAAAGGTATTGTGATATGTTTAAAGAAAGAAAGGTGAAACCTTTAACTTTACCAGCAGGTATTAGTATCACTGAGGTATCTTCTAGGTTGTAGCAGCAATAGTAGTAATAATAATAAAATTAAATAAGGTAATAAAAAAGAAAAGTTATACATGTGATCAAATCATGAATGTATAAAACTGGAATGAATTTAAATTTTTTTTATTTTTCTTCATAGGCTGTTTTGAAATTGATGAGTAAGTGCCTCTTCTTTTAAATTTTTTAATGCTGAACACTGTTACATAAGAGATGAATGTTTAGAAAATTTAAAAAAAAAAAAGCTAGCCCAGCCCCCTCCCCCCCTCACACAAAATCCAAACAAAAAAAAACACCCTCCTTCAAAACATCACATAATCATCCAGCCAGCAGTGCAGACGAGAAATTTGCACTCGGGGCCGCCATTTTGACGATAAATTCTTGCATGGCACACCAAAGGTAGGAAAGAATTTAAAAAAATAAAAATAATGGGCGAGCACCCTCGCGTCTGCCTGTAGAAAATGAAGTTAAAAGTAACATAACCTAAAGACAGGCACACACTAGGGTGCTCCCAGGCGGTTGAGAAATTTTTTCCCGCCAAAAGACTTATATATATTATTTATTTTACTGTTTTTGGCAGGGGGCTATGTCGGTCTGTGTGCAAAGTAGTTCCTACTCCCGCCGCCAGGAGCGCGCGCGGTGGGTAGCGATGTTGTTTTTTCTGCTTTCATTTGTTTATTATTTAGAGGGTTAATGCTATGTAAATGTACGCAAGTTTGGTTATGTGTCGGTAGTTGTGCGAGATTTAATTTCCGAAACGAAATTTGACTTTCATCGGCCTGCATTTCTCACTTATTCGGAAAATACATGTGTGTTTATGTATGTATAATAATCGAGTGATTTTGTAATAATTTGGAAGTTTTGTTTGCGTGTGCGATGTGGGGAAGAAAAGGTGTGCACACGAGTCCTAGGGCTATATTTTTTTTTATTGCGAAATATTTACTTCATGTGGTGAAAAATTTTAAATTATTTGTGATGCAAGTGAAATTTTTTTTTTTTTTTCAGTTGGGTGATGTGTTTGTCCTCGTTTGTGTGCAAGGAAGCAAACATGCTGAAGGTAAGGGGCCATAAATGACACTTTAAAATATTAGTTTACCATTAATTTTGGTTAAATATTAAATTGCCATATAAGTAAAATCATGTCAACTGTTGTATTCCACCCAGTATAAGCTGTTAGTAATGGGTACTTAATATAAATAGAATAAATGTAAGCATTTTCGTCTGCATGAAAATTCACTTTTTTTTTGGATCCATTTGTACTGTGGGTAGTTAAATAGTACATAATGTTGTTTTTACTTCGAAGTACAAAACATCTTGTGCATGATTGCAAATTCAAACGCAGTTAAGCATAATATGAATTCGAATTATGTGTGTGTGTGTGTATATATATATTTTTTTTTCAGTTTTTTTTTTTTTTTTTTTTTTTTTTTTTTTTTTTTTTTTTTTACTGTGTCCAGTTTTAGCACAAATGGAATTATTTTCAAAGTGAATCGATGCAACTGGTCTTTGCCATTAATATTGATATATGATCTAACTAAATTAAATAGAAAGGATTTTTTTATTTATTTTTTTATATATATAAATATATTTGTAGCAATGTACTAATGACCACAGAAGTAAGCAAAAAAAAAAAATATATATATATATATCTCAGCCAGTAAACCATGCGTCTTAAAGACTTTTTTTAATGAAAATATTTCTGCCTTGGTTAAGCTTACATTTACTATCATAGGGATTGAGGGAATTGTAGAACAGCAGCAGAAGCATTTCCTTTCATGATCATGTTCTTGGTCCTGAAAAGGACCGTTTATGTAAGCATGTGCACACCAGACCTGCTCACTTGGAGCTGGTGTATTTGGTGACAGCCTTGGTGCCCTCGCTGACAGCGTGCTTGGCCAGCTCCCCGGGCAGCAGCAGTCTCACGGCCGTCTGTATCTCGCGGCTGGTGATGGTGGAGCGCTTGTTGTAGTGGGCGAGGCGGCTGGCCTCTGCCGCGATGCGCTCGAAAATGTCGTTCACGAAACTGTTCATGATGCTCATGGCCTTAGATGATATGCCAGTGTCCGGATGAACTTGCTTCAACACTTTGTAGATGTAGATTGCGTAGCTTTCCTTCCTCTTGCGCTTCTTTTTCTTGTCGCCCTTCGAGATGTTTTTCTGGGCCTTGCCCGCCTTTTTGGCTGCCTTACCGCTCGTCTTGGGGGGCATCGTAGGTCTGAGCTGTGCCGCTGTCGCTAGATGAGTGAGACGGGAACTGAATTTTTTTCGTGAAAAGTTTTCTTGGCTTCTTGTTGCGCGACCAATCGGAGCGCTCCGCGGCTCGTGATTGGTCGCGCTCCGCGGAGGGACGTGTAACAAAAGTAATTTCCAGCGGCCGGGGCGCCACTTTCTCGTAGGTTGCGGACCAGTGTACAGCTTCTTCCTGGTAGCTTGTGTTTTGGTTCGATTTCTTGTGTTCAGTGGTGATTTGTGCATCGAAGTGCTATATTTCGACATCTACGTACCTTCAGGCATCAGCACAGGTGTTTGTGCGTCGGGGCTCTGCCTAGTTACATTTTAAACTGTGTTTCTTACTTCGTGTTACTATGTAAACATTCTGCTTCGTCGGTGATGGATCGATTGTGAGTGTGGGAGTATCGATTCTGTCGCTTTGTGCTTACCTGCAACCAAGATGGCCGACAAAGACACTTTATCATTTCCATTGGGGCAACCTCCACTTTCGCCTCTTCCACCTCGCTCCCAGGGTGCGAATAAATTTTGGGCGACTCCTGGTCGGCGTTCTGCTCATGCGGTTTCGTCCTCTTCCGATTCTGATGACGCTTCGCCTCCTGGTAGCCCTGTTGAGAGGAAGCCTGCCAAAATATCGAAGGATGCGGCAAAGGCTATTGTATCTCGCCACTGGTTTGCCTCTCAGCGCCCGAACGACGATGGTGGTAGCACGCCTTCTTCACGCGCCATTGCCCGGGCCGATCTACACAAGTCCCGGCGCACCCAGCTGGACTCCACTTTGGCGCTGAAGCGCCGTGCTGGCTCTTCAGTTGATGCCACAATTGACGCCGTGGCCCGGGGCTGCGCTCCTGCTGCTTCCACTTCGCGGGTGCCATCCTGGCCGGACGATTTGCACCGCATCGACTCTGACGGCCCTGGTGTGAGCCCGCGGCGTCGGGGCTCGCTCCCCGATGTCCATTTGCTCCACCAGGTTGAGGAGACCTGGCGCAGCCTCGCCGCCGGTGCGCCCCTGCCTGGCTCTACTGCCGGTGGGCCCATCTCCAGTTGCCCGGGGCCGTCCACTGATGGCGTCGGTGCTGCCATGGCGTCGGCGCAGGCGGCTTCGGGCTCCCTGTCCCGGGGACCGCGCCGGTCTGCTGTGGCGGACCCTGGCGTGCCTGGCCTGGCCGTCGGTGTCCCTCGTGGCTGTCCCGGGGCTGCCTCTGACACTGCGTCTGTGCCGGGTGTCCTGGCGGCGGCCGACCGTGTTGTCCCGCCGGCCCAGCCTGGTCTTCCTTCGTCGCCTGCGCCTGCTGTGGCCCCTCGCCCGCCCGGGCTGTCACCGGATAGTGGTACTGCGCCACGGCGCATTCCGCCAATTGTTGTCAATACCAAACTGAATGTTGACGCCATTCGCGGGAACCGGTCGCTGCGGCAGAAGCTGCAGGGGAACTTCACCGTGGACTATCTTCGGGGCTATCCACGCTATCACCCCACAAGCCTGCACGACCGGGAGGCCCTGCTGACGTATTTCCGGGACCATGGCATCCCTTGCCACACGTTTCCATTGGGTCGGAAGACTTCACCCCGGATTGTCCTGGCGGGTCTCCCCTCCGAGACTTCCCAGGACTCGGTCCTGGAGGAATTGCGTGCCGTTGGGGTGCACCCCGAGTCGCTCCGGCCCCTCACTTCGGAGCGCGAGCTCCACCGGGGCTTCATCAGATTTCTCGTGGTCCTCACAGATGCCGCGCAGGTCGCCAAGGCCCGAGCAGTCCGGCACCTAGCTGGCCTCACCGTCCAATGGGAGGAGTTCCGGGGCACGGCGCGGCCTCTTCAATGCCACCAATGCCAGAGGTGGGGACACCACGCGGCGGACTGTGGAAATCCCTTCCGCTGTCTCCGCTGCACCCAGCACCACGTCCGCGGGTCCTGCCCGAAGCTACCCGACGAGCCTCCGCAGTGCGTGAACTGCTCGGGGCCACATCCGGCGAATGCTCGTACCTGCCCCACTTACGTGCAGTTCATCGAGGGGCAGCTGCGTCGCCAGGGACCAAAGCCTCGTCCGCCGGGCCAGGACGCCTCTGCGGCGCCTCCTCGGCAGCCCCGTGCTCCGCTTCAGTTCCAGCGCCGGCCGCACGAGGACATGTTCCCGCCGCTCCCTTCGTTCTCTCTTCCGTCATGCCCCTCTGTCGTTTCCTACGCTGGGCTAGTGGCTGGCCAACCTGCGGCTCGTTCCCCGTGCCCACCTATGGCCCCGGTCCCCCCTGCGCCCCAGCTACCCTCTCTCTTTTGTTCCGTGCCTGGTCCACCTCCAGTTGACTCTTCTTCTGTCTTGTTGCGCGCCCCTCCTCCTGCTCCCACCACTGCTGCAGGTGTTTCGCCTTCCCTCGCTCCTCCCGGCCTGGTGCAGCCGGCGTGTCCCCCGGTGTCGCGAGCGCCTTTGGACTCGAGGGCTGAGGAGGGCTCGCGGGCTGTGCAGCTGCCCGCTGCTTCCTCCCTCGCTGCAGCTCCTGCTCCGGCTCCTGCCCCCCTGCCAGTCCCTTCGGACTGCCCCCCCGCGCCTGTCCCCCCTTCTGATTCCTCTCTGCCGCCTTCCGTGCGCCCTCCGCCCGTGTTCCCGGCTTCCGCTCCCTTTCCTGTGTTTTTTGAGACTTTCAATTGGCTCGCCCGGCTGAATCTCCTCCCGTGGCTGCCGTTCTTTGCCGATGCCATCTTCCGCATCTCTCAGGCTCCTACCCCTCTTCTCCAGGCCGACATTTATTTCCAGTCCATTTTCCACTTCCTCCGGACTGTGCTCCCAGCAGCTTAAGTTTGTCCTCTGGAATGCCCGGGGCATTCGAGCGAAGCTGGGGGACTTCCGGCACTTCCTGTCCACTGAACGGCCTGCCCTTGTCCTCCTCTCTGAGACATGGCTCAAACCCGATCTCCCCTTCTCCGTGCCTGGGTACGTCATCTATCGCTGGGACCGGGACACTCGTGGGGGTGGTGTTGCTCTCCTCATTCTGTCTACCATCCCGCACCATCAGCGCGCGCTGCCCCCCCTCCGCAATGCCGAGGCGGTGGCGGTGCGTCTCCATCTGGCTCCTCATCCTCTCACTGTGTGCTCCGTCTATCTCCCTGAACATGGTCCCTTCCCGGCAGACGACTTGCGTGCTCTCTTCCATCTGGACGCGCGCGTGGTCGTGGGCGGGGATTTCAATTGCCGGCATCGCGCTTGGGGCTGTGTGTCCACGAGCAATCGGGGCACTCAGCTTCAGCGCCTCGTTCAGGGTTCCCCCCGTCTCGCCATTCACGCTCCCCCCTCATTCACTTTCATTCCATGTCACGTCCGGCAGCGGCCGAGTGTCCTCGACCTCCTCCTTTCTGTTGGACAGGTGGCTGTGTCGGGGCTCGAGGCCCGGGCCGAGCTCACGTCAGATCACACCCCTGTCGTTGGTTTCGTTCGTACCGATTCTCTCCCCCTCCATGGACCCCGCCCGTGGTTCGACTTCAGTCGTGCAGATTGGGGTGCCTACCGGTCTCATCTGGATAGGCACCTCGATCTGCACTTCCATGTCGCTTCCCCGCAGCAGCTCGATGAGCGCGTGCACGTTTTCAGTGATGCTGTGCTCGCGGCTGCTGGCGCCACCATTCCTCTCCGCTCCACTGTCATTCGTGGCACTCCCTTTCCTCCCTACCTTCGACACTTCATCGCGGCCCGCGACGCCGCGCGGCGGCGGTGGCAGTCATCACGCGCCGTTGCTCGTTGGCTCGACTATGTGCACCTGCGGGCGCGGTGCCGGGCGCTCACTGAGGAGTGGCTCGCGGCGGAGCGGGTCCGTAAAGTGTCTTCCCTCTCCTTCCAGTCGGGGTCCATATTCCGGTACGCGCGGAACCTTCGTGCCACGCCGTCCATCATCCCGCCCCTGGGTGGGGGGCCGCAGGGCCTTTGCGAGTCCCCTGCCCAGAAGGCGGAGCTGCTGGCGGATTCATTTCACTCGTCATTCACCCCTCGTATTCCCCCTGGGGTGGTTTCCCTCCTTCCCACTCATTACACCCCGCCTCCTCCGCCCGCACCCGGTGACATCCGTCTGTCTACCCCGGGGGAAATTCATTCCATTATCACGCACCTTCGTGTCACAACTGCTCCTGGGCCAGATGCCATTCATCCACGGCTCGTCTTCTCCCTGTCTCGGAAGGCGACCGTGTACCTCACCAAGCTTGTCAACGGTATTCTCCTCACGGGTCATTTCCCCACTGCGTGGCGGGCTGCGATCGTCGTCCCCATTCCGAAGCCGCGTGCCAATGCTCATCTTCCTTCGGGCTACCGGCCCATCAGTCTCCTGTCTGTCCTTTCAAAAGTGGCCGAGAGAGTCCTCCTCCGCCGGCTGGAGCATCATCTCACCCCTCTCGGTCCCCTTCCATCATTTCAATTCGGGTTTCGGCGCGGGCTGTCGGCTCAGCACGCCGTGGCGCGCGTCGTGGACCAGATCACCGCCGGTTTCACCTCTTTTCAACACTCTGGTATCATCCTCCTCGATCTTTCGAAGGCCTTCGATACTGTCAACCATCACGCGCTCCTCATCAAGTTGGCATATCAGGGCTTCCCTCCTGCCCTCATTCACATTATTTACAACTTTCTTTCACATCGTTCATTTTGTGTCCGTGTCTCTCATGTCGTTTCGCAGTCCCGCGTCATCCCTGCTGGCGTCCCTCAGGGTGCCATCCTGTCCCCCCTCTTGTTCTCCCTCTTCACTTCTGACATCCCTACTCCTCCGCATTGTTCTCTCACCTTGTACGCTGATGACACCGCCATTGTCACATCATCTCGTCACGTCGCGGACGTTCCCGTCCGCCTTACGGCGGCGGTTGCATCCATCACCTCGTACTACCATTCTTGGGGAATCCTGGCGAATGCCGGCAAATCGCAGGCGGCATTTTTCACCCGCCGCTTCCCCCGCCCCCCGCCCCCTGTTGTTTCACACGGTGTTCCGATTCCCTGGTCCCCGGTGGTGACGTACCTGGGTGTCCGTCTGGACTCCGGCCTGCGGTGGGGGGCCCACATCACCGAGTCAATTTCCTCGGCCAGGCGTGCCCTCCACGCGTTGGCCCCTCTCCTCCGTCCGGCGTGTCCTCTCCCGGTTCCCATCCGGGTCAACTTGCTCCGGCTCTACGTCTTTTCTATACTCCTTTACTGCTCTCCCGTCTGGGCGCACGCCTCCCCAACTACCTTCCGCTCTCTTCATATATTCTTTCATTCCGCCCTCCGCTTGCTGCTGGGGAAGCCACGCTGGACGCCCATTCCTGAGCTCCTGGACGCAGCTTCCCTTCCGCCCATTCTCGATCTGATCTATTCCCGAGCTGACCGGTTCTATTCCTCCCTCCGCCGCTCTCGGTACCCTGACGTCAATAACATTGCTCTGTATGACCGGTCCGCTTCTTACCCTCACCGCCGCCTCCTTGATTACCGTGCTCACCACCCGCCCTGATTCTGTCTGGGTCTCCGACGCGCGTCCCTATCCATCACGGCCCTTCTGTTTCCGTTCTTTCTGCAGGCTGCCTGTGCGCCATCCTGCCCATTGCGCTCTTCCTCGGGGGCGCTTCTGCTACCCCGACCTCTCTCCCCCCAGAGTGTTCTCACGTGTCTGTTTAGCTGTATGTTCTGGTTGCATCTTACCT
>NW_026962393.1:892500-922500 GCF_032445375.1 Bacillus rossius redtenbacheri
GTCACCATCATGCCCAAGGACATCCAGCTTGCCCGGCGTATCCGTGGCGAGCGTGCTTGAGTTCCTTGCCATTTTTTTTGCAAGGGGGAAAAAAAAAAACAGCCCTTATTAGGGCTAAAAATAACTGTCAAATTTGAAAGGAAAACAGTTGTCTGGCTTTTTGTACCTATTAGCTGTCGTTGACCTTTACCCAGCCAATAATATATTACATTAATAAGAATTTGGAAAAACACAGTTATAGTGTCTGTGTTTTGAGGTGGTTGTTTATATTGTACACAAAAGATTTGCACACAATGCAATGTATTCTGCATAGGAAATAAAAACTCTTCAAACAGTGCCTGTCTGCAGTAGCAGCACCATCAGCAGCAGCAGCAGCAGCAGCATAAAGTTCACCATTAATACCCTGAGACCTAATCCTTACAAAAAAAATATGTGTGTGTGTGTGTGTATATATGTGTTTATATATATATATGCTGAAATAAGAGTGAGATGTTTGTAAGACGTTTTCCTGCTTAAAAACTTTAAATAATTTTGCACCTAAACTATACACACAATGTAATTGATAAATTTCTTTATTTATTTATTTATTTCCCCCGCTTCAAATACCATAAGAAATTTTTTAACCAGAATTTTACCTAACGGCAGAGGTGTGGCTATAGGAGGCAATGATTGCAACAACTGATACCTTCATGACTAGTATTGTTGGCCCTTAGAAGGGCCGATAAGGTGGTACAGTGCCACAGAAAGTGCCAGCGGTCCTGCTGGCATCTTCATTTCCGCTTTGGGGCTGCTTTCTTGGGCGACTTGCTCTTTGGGGCAACCTTCTTTGGCTTTGGAGCACGGGGTTTCTTCGTGGGAGGTTTGGACACCTTTTTTGCCTTTGAAGGTGCCTTCTTGGGCTTGGGGGTTGCAGCTGCTGCCTTTTTTTTCTTTTCTGCTGTAGGCGGAGTCTTCTTGACTGGTTTCTTGCCCACCGCTGCCTTCTTGGCTACGGATCGCTTCTTTTCCTTAGGGGCAGCTGCACCACGCTTGCCGCTTGGAGCCTTGGGCTGGTCCGGAGCACCGGTGGTCCCTGAAGCCAGCTTGAAGGAGCCAGACGCACCCTTGCCTTTGGTTTGGACAAGCTCGCCGCTAGCCACTGCTGCCTTCAAGTATTTCTTGATGAAAGGTGCCAGCTTTTCCGCATCTACTTTGTAGGTAGAGGCGACGTATTTCTTGATGGCTTGCAGTGATGAGCCGCCCCTTTCCTTGAGGCTCTTGATCGCAGAGGCCACCATTTCAGATGTGCGCGGGTGCGCGGGCTTGGCTCGTGGCTTCTTCGACGCAGCCTTGCCTTTCTTCGGGGAAGCTGCCTGTGATGGGGCAACAGCTGGTGCTGCAGTCGCTGCTGCGGTATCTGCCATGACGAGACTGATCCTACAGAATGCAAGAGCAAAGTGAAAATAAAATTTTTCTCTCTGCAAATATCTGGTTACCCAATTTTCTGGTTGCGGACGGTTCAGAAAATTCTCGATGCCTTGCTCACGTAGGGAGCAGCGCACTTTGGACAGCGAAAGTAATGTAGGGCTTCTTTAGCACTGATTTTTCAATGTTTTCTAAATGTCAGCAGTCTACGATGACATAATGGGCAGTTCCACTAATAGTGTAATTTTTTTATGGCAGCTGCACTGTTTAATTTGCACTGCGAGCTGTTTAAATTTACTGCTACACCAAACAGGGAACTTTTCATTTGCAGATGTTATTCAAGGAATCAAATACGTAATTTGTGCTGGAATCACTTGAAAATGGTTAAATTAACTTAGGTATACTTTAGTGTATAGTATGCTGAAAATGTGGAGATAATTTCATGAAGGCTGTTTGCTGTGGAAGCACTAGCAAATCACCTTGTTCAGTGCCACCTGGAATGGCTTTCTTCGTGCACCTCCAAGGATGATGTGATTATTATTGTGAGTAAATTTTGTTTACATTTTCATTGTGTGAATAATAAAACTTTTAACTGTACACACAACAAGCATTTCACTTGGATCTGATGCATTCTCAAGAGTGCAGTTTCTGTTTAGCTTTTAAAACTGGCTGCCCTTCAATTCACTCAAGGTGCAGATGCAAGTTGCTGATGAAGTATTCCACACACATGCTACATTGGAGAAATATTTTAATAAAAATTAAAACTCTTGCAGGATTTCGAATAAAAACTATCCTATTTATCCCTTCTATGTTTTGGTACTGCGAAATTGAGAGAGGTAAGTAAGTTGTGAGGTTATTTTTACTTGCTTGCATGTGAGGTTAGCAGAGCAAAAATATTTTTGAAATTGCAGATACATGGTCACTTTATTTCGTTGCAAACATTTATAAGCTCGTAATCTTATTTAAAGTCTCCATACTTAATGCGTTTGGAAAACCTTCTTTCTCTCAATTTTACAATGGAACAAAATTTTACTTGTATGTGTACATTAATTCCATCTCTAAATGATGTAGGTTTACGCACCGAGATCAGGTACATTGTAGAGAGAAAAACACACGAGTACCTGCTTATTTTGAAGTTTTAATGAGTATATTAAAAAAAAAAAAAAAAAAAACGATAAAAATATAATTGAAAAAGTATATTATTCACGTATTTTTGAGGATGAGGGGAGGGGGTGTTTTTGTCCGATGGTCGTTTATCTTTAAAGAAATTTCCGTTGGACCTGTGCGTTCTTGCTCTGCCAATTCTCGAAAAATGAAATATTTTAAGTCGTCTTTTATGTGCTAACTTCATTATATTTGGCTGCATTCGTATTTTTATTAGTTTTGAAACATTCATGTCACGGAAAATAATCATAAACCAGGACAAAAACGTTTTGACTAAATGTTCTAGGTTGGTTGTAAAACATTTTCTTATTTTATTTCACATCGGAAACATCTGTTAAGTTGTAAGCTTTGTAATGAATGCGACAGTCACTTGTTCGCTGAAGTGTTTGTTTAAGAAATTAGTATTGTAAATTTGTTTATGGTCTTGTTAAATGAAATTTTAAGTGAAATCATTTGGGAAAACAGAGGCTACAGGAATTTTCAACACAACTTGATGACCGACGTTGTGACTAGTGTGGGAGTGTGTGCTCGTGTAAATATCAATTTTTCTTACTCCTCGTGCCGGTCAACAGGAAAACAGCGAGTGTGTTATCTCATCGCGGGCGTGTGATTGCGTGTGGTAAATTGTGCTAGGTTAATTACCGCAAAACTCCACTGTGTGCAAATATGTAGTGTGTCGCTGTATGCAAATATTTGGTATGTCTTTTTTTTTTTTTTTTTTTTTTTTCAGGCAATACACACTTTGAATTTTACACAATTTCGATGCTGCAACCTAAGTGTATACATGCGAATAGGATTGCTTAAATGAAAAAGTAAAGTAGGAGGTAAGTGCAAATGTTTCCAGGAGGTTATGCACACACAATCTATTTTATGAATTAATAGTTATTATCTAAGAAAATGATAGAAGATTATAAATAATGTGTGCAGAATAATACAGAATTTGCATGTTACACAAAAAAAAAATATATATATTCCAAATATTGTTAGCAAAATGCACCTAGATTAGTGAGCTGGATTTTTTTTTTTTTTTTGTATTTTTGTTCTGTTGATCCCACGTGGAGTCAAGGCTCCGGGATATAGAACATGTATGTGCAGACAATTAATATTTACATGATGCAAGTTACCAAGAAAAAAAATTTCAAAAAAAAAAAATACATAACATGTTACACAATTTAACTTTATGCAAAACATGAAGCAGCTGTTATCACAAGTCCATTCAACAAATTAACAGTTCAATTTCTCTATTATCAATCAAATTAAAGAATAGCTTCAGAGGGTAGGTAGGATATTCTAGAAGAATTTTTTTTACTGTTTTTTTTTTTAATACTGGTAAATTGTTTTAGTTATTTTCTGTGATATTAAGTTGTAAAGTTTTACTCCCAAGTAATTTAGTCCATTTTCAAATCGCCTAGTGTTATGTTCAACTATCCTCAATTTACTAGCATTTCTGGTGTTATACCTATGTGCGAATATCTAAAAAAAAAAAAAAAAAAAAAAAAATAATAATTTTTTTTTTCTTCTTTTTCTTAAGAATGAATAAAAAGTTTCTAGAACGTATTCATTTATGGCAGTCAGGACTTTAAGTTTTTTGAATTTTGGTCTGCAGTTAGATGATTTTTTATCTTTTGTTATTATTCTAATAGCTCCTTTTTTTTTTTTTTTTCCCCCAATGTTATATGGCAGAAAGAGTAGAGCTATGGCTACTGTGACATCATGCATTGATGGGAAGGTTATTGTTGGATAACAAAAATTTAGATGATATAATTTTTATTTTTTTCCATACACAACACATTGCAGGTACAATTTTACAGGTTACAGCTGTACCACCTCTAGTATTGCTGCCGACCATCCAACAAATGAGCACACTAAACAGGCATTGATGACATTGTTATCAACGTCTTTTTGAATCTCTCATTATTATACATAACTGCCCACTGAAACAGAGAAACTTCAAAATAGGTGTGTGTGTGTGTGTTTATATATATATATATATATATATATATATATATACATATATACATATATACATACATACATACATACATACATACATACATATACACTTATATATTTATTTTTTCACTTTGAATTTTGTATGAGGTATACACATGCAAAGATTCACAGCTACTGGGTGGGTGAGTGAGTGAGTGAGTGAGTGAGTGATTGATTGATTGATTGATTGATTGATTGATTGATTGATTGAGAGAGAGTGAGTGTGTGTGTTAGGGGGGGGGGGGGAAATGTGGTGATTGTGGGGGAAAAAAAAATTTAAAATTGAAATTTTTAAAAAAAAATTTTTTTCTGTAGGGTGCAAAATAGTAGTGCCAACGGCACGTGGTGTTCCCAAGCGGTCACCCATCTAAGTACTAACCACGCTCGACGATGCTTAACTTCGGTGATCGGACAAATTCAAATTCAAATTCAAAAGCTTTTTATTGCGATGTTTGCATACATTGATATTTACATAGGTATACATAGTGGAACGCCAGCACATTGTGCTCTTTTTCCATAGTTTATAGACATTATACAACACTTCTTATATACATTTACATTTATTTAATAATTGTTTTTAGGAGGAAAAGTTTAAAAAAACCTCTGTAATGTTCTGGAGCCTGTGGGCTCAATGTTTTCTGATGATCATACACGTTGAAATATATTTACAGAGAAATTATTATTGATATTTACATACACATAGTTACATATTTTTCACTGAACAGTTTGGGAGTAGGTTTAGTTATGCTTGCAGCTTATATATTACACTATTGTACACTATATTACATAAGTTGCACTTTTGAATCTATGTCGCTTTGGTTGGCGTTCATTTGCAGTCTCGATGCACGGCACTTTGGTGGATGTCCGTAGCACTGTACACTTTTGTGGCTGGTTGGAGGATTTTCTTCTTCTGCCCAGTCAGGGTGGCCTGCCTGGGTGGTAGTCTGTAATTAGTTTATGTGGGTGTGGTCGTGTGATGTTGTGTTGTCCAATGTTCTGTATGAGTGTAGACGGGTGTTGTGATGCTTTTGTGAAAAATTTGTCTGTGTATTTAATGACTAGTTGGCGTGGTGATAGTGTGCCTGCAAGGTCGTGTAATTGTGTGTTAGTTACATGTCTGTATTTCCCGAGTGTTGCTCTGAGTAGCTTATTGAAACATGTTTTTATTTGGTGGAATCGGATGTCGGGGACATGGGCAAATATTACAGAGGAATACAGTAAAATAGGGACAATGTACGCCTTGAAGAGGCGCACTCTGTCCTGGTCAGGCAAGGGGCTGTGGGGGCGGAGGAGGGAGGAGATCGAGTTAAAAGCGCGATAGGCCCGGGCAGTGGCAGACGAAAAGTGCGGGGAGAAGCGCAATGTGCGATCCAGTGTGACACCGAGGTATTTCACTGAATCGCTCCATTTTATCACTGCGCCCCCCACAAACAGTGTGGGTGGCAGGCGGGGGCGTCGCCTGGTGAAGAAAATGGCTTCGGTTTTGGCGGGGTTAGGGAGAATGCCCCAGGACATAAAGTAATGATTAACTATGTTGATGGCCGCGGTCAGCCTGGCTTTAATAAGGACGGGGTCATGGTGTCTAACCATCAGCGCGGTGTCATCCGCGTACATGACAATCGTGCATTCGGGGGGCTTGGGAATGTCATGAGAATATAGGGAAAATAATAGGGGAGAGAGCGTGGACCCTTGAGGGACTCCTGCAGTGATCTCTCTAGAGGATGAAGTGGACCCTTCCACCCGTACGCAGAACGTGCGGGCTTCCAGGAAAGAGTGAAGGATGCAGCGAAGAGCAGGGTTTAATCCCAGAAAGGCCAGCTTGAGGATTAGGGCGTGATGGTGGACAGTATCGAATGCACGACTCAGGTCTAGCAACACCATGCCGGTATGGGTCCTTTGTGTGAAACTGAGGGTGATTTGGTCGGTGACGTGAGCTAATGCGTGTTGTGTTGATAAGTGACGTCGGAAGCCAAACTGGAATTCAGGCAGCGGTTGTAGCCGGGCTACTTCCGCTTCCAGCCTGGCCAGAACTATGCGCTCCGCTACCTTTGATATCACTGAGAGCAGGGCGATGGGACGGTACGATGCCGGCCGATTGGATGCACCTTTTCCCTTGAATATGGGTACTACCGTGGCCTCACGCCATGGACGTGGGAAGTGACCTGAAATGAGAATGCTGTTGATTATGTTGGTGAGGTAGATGAGTGCTTTGCGTGAGATGGATTTGAGGAGGCGTGGGGTGACTTCATCCGGGCCTGGAGCGGCGTTATGACGCACGCGGTCTATCTCCTTCCTCACTTGCCTGGGCGTAGCTGTCTTGAGGGAGCCTGGCGTTGGGGGCGGAGGGGGTTGATAGTGTGTGGGGAGCTTGGAGATGTGAGGTGGTATGGGTGCTGGTGCGAATGAGTTCACAAAGTGGTTTGCCATGCACTCCGCCCTGTCAGTCGCCGACTCCGCCATGCCACCGTCCACCTCTAGGGGCGGGATCGATGACCTGGCGGCGCGGAGACTGCGCGCGAAGCGCCAGACCGAACCATTTGCGAGTGACAGCGCGTCGAGCTTTTTGACTTCGCCCGCCGACCTCCATTCAGCAACGGCCACTCTGCACCGTCGGAACAGAGCATTGTAGTCGTCCCTGTCTGGCTGTAGGCGGGTACGCTGCCATCGGCTCCGAGCCCTGTTGCGGTACGAGATGAGTGTCTTGATGTGGGCTGGGAGTGGTATTCCAAGTGGGTGCGGTTTTACTTTGGGGATATGGAGGGCGGCTGAGGTGATAATGGTGTCAGCAAAGTGAAGAACATGTTGGTCAAGTTCCTCCTTTGTGCGGGCTTTATGTTGCAGATCTAGCTGCTGGTCCATAGCTGTTCGATACATTTTCCAGTCAGCTTGTTTGAAATCGTAGATGGTGTTTGTGGAAGTAGGGGTGACTGTGGTGTCAATTGTCCCTATGACAGGGTAGTGGTCTGATGTCAGGTCGGTGCAGACTTTGAGGGGATTGACTCTGGGTAGGCATGTGCCTATCACCAGGTCCAGTACACTGGGGCTGCCAGTATGGGAGTGTGGGTGGTACGTGAACGTGTCAGGGGCATGTAGTACTAAGGTGGTTTCCTTCAGGTATTTGCGGAGGGCGATACCTTTATAATTGTTGCGGAGACAGCCCCAGGAGTTGTGCCTGGCATTGAAGTCACCCGCCAGTATGATGCGTGAGTCGAGCCGGCGAAGGCTGGTGAGGTCCTCTGCCGGGAATGGAGTGGTTGGTGGGATGTAAGTGGCCACGGCAGTAAAGGGCGTGGGGTTCGTATGCAGCCGAACTGCTACCGCTTCCATGTGCTGCAATTGAGGCGTTTGGCGCCTATGGTGCGACAAAGCTTGGCGCACAAGAAGAGCCACGCCCCCCTGTTTGCCACCCAACCGGTCGGCCCGATGCGTCACATATCCCGGCACCGTGAACGGAACGCCAGCCCTGAGCCAGGTTTCCGCCAAGAACACCAGGTCTGGTTTGTGGAGTGAAATGAAATGATTGAACTCGGCTGCCTTGTTGGCGATGCTGTTGCTATTCCAGATAATGATTTTAAGGGAGGGCATTGGCAATTGCACTAAGGACGGAGAAAATCACTGTGCACTTCTCGTCTTGGTTCTGCGATGATTTAAATTTCCGGATGGCATCTAGTAAAAAGGGAACCCATTTCAGCAAGTTGAGGTCTTTAATTAACTTAATCAATTCGGCAAATTCGTTTAGGACATTGGGTTCAGCATTAGCTTGTTGATTTTTAGGGGGTGGATGATTGTAACTGGCATGACGAGGCATTGAGTTAGAAGGAACGCGAGTGACGCGAGCTGGGAGTTGAGTGGCTTGTGGCAGTGGTGTGTCGTGGGTTGGTGTGGTTATTGCTTGTGTTTTGAATGTTTTCAGTTGGCTTGCGAATGTGTTTCTTGGGGGAGGAAGTGGGGGGAAGCTGGTGGTGGTGGGCAGTTTTTGTTGTGGCTGTGCTGTGCGGTTTACCTTAGCATTCAGCATGGACAGCCTGACTGGGCAGTCCTTGGAGGCGGCGATGTGCATGTTGGCCGGGAGGTCATGGTCCGCGCAGTTGGCGCAGTGTGGTGGGGCATCTGAAACGTTGGGGCACTCCGTGGAAGGGTGGGCGCCCGGGCACCGCACGCATCTGGGCTTCATCCAGCAGAGGTGGATGGAGTGGTCCCAGCGTTGACATTGCACGCAGCGTTGAATTTCCTGGCGTCCTCGGTAGGCCTCGAACCTGACCTCCATGTGGTCCAGGTAGTGGCGGCCGAGGATGGGGGATAGCTGGGCAGTTCCATTGAGCGAAATGAGGAACAGCGGCACTGGGATGTCCTCCCCAGTTGGAGTACGCCGGTCCATCCGTTTCACTGATGCAACATCAAGACCGAGGGAGCGTACTTGGGCAGCAAGCTCGTCCTGGTCGTAGTCGACATCCAGTCCTCGGATGACAAATCGAGAGTTCCTTTGGTCTGGGCGCGGGTGTGTGAAACATTCAAAGTTCTTTTCTTTAAGGAATTTTATTAGGTTTTCCTGGTCTGGGATGGTGGCAGTCTTTATCTTTACATTGTGCTTTGTCACAATGATGGCGTAGTCATTTTTCATTAACTGTTTGAGAGCCGGCTTGTATTGGTGGAACGCCTGGTTCATGCCAGTTTTCACCGTCACAGGTGGCATCGGGAACTTGTTGGGGGCAAATTTTTCTGGTATCGCTGGGCCAGCTTTGCCCGGCGGAGGTTTATGTGCCTTGGTGGTACTGTGCGAGGTGGGCGTGGGTGTAACTGTGTTGGGGGGGTTGACAGGTGCATCAGGTTGAGCTGTCGCTGTCTGGAAGTCGTCCTCTTCCTCGCTCAGTGTGTGGTAACGATTTGTTTTTGTTGCTCGGTCCTTGCTTGGGCTGTTGTCCATTTGGGCGAAGCACCTTTTATTGATTCCCCCTCTGCTGACTTCCTGCCACTCCATGTTGGGGATACCCTGTGCTGGTGGCGGTGTTCGAACCCCCGGGGGACTCTGGCGGTCAGCAGCGGGGCTGGTTGGTGATCGAGACATGTGCTCTTCCTGGTAGCACACGAAATATTTGTGAAAATCATCCTCGCAAATAATGTCTGGGATTTCTTGGTCTTTATGAAAAAATCTGGGTTGATAGGTTTTTCTATCAGCAATAATAAATGGGTGTTGAGACAGATCGTCCTGTTCAATGGGCCTCAAATGGATGCGACACATTATATTCTTGTCGTCTTGGACACCGACTTGAAATAAGTTGCCGAAATGTCCGAAAACAGAATCGTTGTCAACAGTTACCCCCATTGCTGGGCAGTACAGTTCGTACATGGTTTGGTTAGAGTTATCCATATCATTTAAATTATTTGTATTTATATTAATACAAGTCGCCATGTTGCTTTCAGAAGAGGTATGGGGTGCTCCAATTAATTTATCAGTAATAGAAGTCGATATGGGAACACACCCGCCCGAAAGATTGCTTCTATGAGAGTCATGCTCTATGGTTGAACTAGATTGTTTGTTTACATACATTAACGAATATTTTAAACACTGTTTATAATGTTTTTCGGCAAAGCCGCGTCTTACCTTCAATTGTGCGCATGCACAGGTGTTTGAGGAACACGAATCACACCCGAAAATAGCACTCGCGGCACTTTATATACGAAAAATTGCGGAAATCGCGGCACCGATTTTCGCGCGCACTACAACCAGATCGGACGAGAACCGGTGTGTTCATCGTGATATGGCCGTTGGCAATGATATAGATGTTTTTTTTTTGCAGTTTGTATTTGCCACTCGAAATAGCTATACCAGGTGTGATTGTTACAAACAACAGGAGAAATCGTGTAATGAACACTCTTTTACTTCCCCCCCCCCCCCACCCACACACAACACCCACCACCCTCACCATCCCAACCACCAAAGCCCTCTTCAAAATACACTCTCACACACACACACAAACCCACACTCTATAACTGATGAACATTACCATAACTTCTTAAAGCCATTAGATAATATTTAACTCAAGAAAGGTATTGTGATATGTTTAAAGAAAGAAAGGTGAAACCTTTAACTTTACCAGCAGGTATTAGTATCACTGAGGTATCTTCTAGGTTGTAGCAGCAATAGTAGTAATAATAATAAAATTAAATAAGGTAATAAAAAAGAAAAGTTATACATGTGATCAAATCATGAATGTATAAAACTGGAATGAATTTAAATTTTTTTTATTTTTCTTCATAGGCTGTTTTGAAATTGATGAGTAAGTGCCTCTTCTTTTAAATTTTTTAATGCTGAACACTGTTACATAAGAGATGAATGTTTAGAAAATTTAAAAAAAAAAAAGCTAGCCCAGCCCCCTCCCCCCCTCACACAAAATCCAAACAAAAAAAAACACCCTCCTTCAAAACATCACATAATCATCCAGCCAGCAGTGCAGACGAGAAATTTGCACTCGGGGCCGCCATTTTGACGATAAATTCTTGCATGGCACACCAAAGGTAGGAAAGAATTTAAAAAAATAAAAATAATGGGCGAGCACCCTCGCGTCTGCCTGTAGAAAATGAAGTTAAAAGTAACATAACCTAAAGACAGGCACACACTAGGGTGCTCCCAGGCGGTTGAGAAATTTTTTCCCGCCAAAAGACTTATATATATTATTTATTTTACTGTTTTTGGCAGGGGGCTATGTCGGTCTGTGTGCAAAGTAGTTCCTACTCCCGCCGCCAGGAGCGCGCGCGGTGGGTAGCGATGTTGTTTTTTCTGCTTTCATTTGTTTATTATTTAGAGGGTTAATGCTATGTAAATGTACGCAAGTTTGGTTATGTGTCGGTAGTTGTGCGAGATTTAATTTCCGAAACGAAATTTGACTTTCATCGGCCTGCATTTCTCACTTATTCGGAAAATACATGTGTGTTTATGTATGTATAATAATCGAGTGATTTTGTAATAATTTGGAAGTTTTGTTTGCGTGTGCGATGTGGGGAAGAAAAGGTGTGCACACGAGTCCTAGGGCTATATTTTTTTTTATTGCGAAATATTTACTTCATGTGGTGAAAAATTTTAAATTATTTGTGATGCAAGTGAAATTTTTTTTTTTTTTTCAGTTGGGTGATGTGTTTGTCCTCGTTTGTGTGCAAGGAAGCAAACATGCTGAAGGTAAGGGGCCATAAATGACACTTTAAAATATTAGTTTACCATTAATTTTGGTTAAATATTAAATTGCCATATAAGTAAAATCATGTCAACTGTTGTATTCCACCCAGTATAAGCTGTTAGTAATGGGTACTTAATATAAATAGAATAAATGTAAGCATTTTCGTCTGCATGAAAATTCACTTTTTTTTTGGATCCATTTGTACTGTGGGTAGTTAAATAGTACATTATGTTGTTTTTACTTCGAAGTACAAAACATCTTGTGCATGATTGCAAATTCAAACGCAGTTAAGCATAATATGAATTCGAATTATGTGTGTGTGTGTGTGTATATATATATTTTTTTTTCAGTTTTTTTTTTTTTTTTTTTTTTTTTTTACTGTGTCCAGTTTTAGCACAAATGGAATTATTTTCAAAGTGAATCGATGCAACTGGTCTTTGCCATTAATATTGATATATGATCTAACTAAATTAAATAGAAAGGATTTTTTTATTTATTTTTTTATATATATAAATATATTTGTAGCAATGTACTAATGACCACAGAAGTAAGCAAAAAAAAAAATATATATATATATATCTCAGCCAGTAAACCATGCGTCTTAAAGACTTTTTTTAATGAAAATATTTCTGCCTTGGTTAAGCTTACATTTACTATCATAGGGATTGAGGGAATTGTAGAACAGCAGCAGAAGCATTTCCTTTCATGATCATGTTCTTGGTCCTGAAAAGGACCGTTTATGTAAGCATGTGCACACCAGACCTGCTCACTTGGAGCTGGTGTATTTGGTGACAGCCTTGGTGCCCTCGCTGACAGCGTGCTTGGCCAGCTCCCCGGGCAGCAGCAGTCTCACGGCCGTCTGTATCTCGCGGCTGGTGATGGTGGAGCGCTTGTTGTAATGGGCGAGGCGGCTGGCCTCTGCCGCGATGCGCTCGAAAATGTCGTTCACGAAACTGTTCATGATGCTCATGGCCTTAGATGATATGCCAGTGTCCGGATGAACTTGCTTCAACACTTTGTAGATGTAGATTGCGTAGCTTTCCTTCCTCTTGCGCTTCTTTTTCTTGTCGCCCTTCGAGATGTTTTTCTGGGCCTTGCCCGCCTTTTTGGCTGCCTTACCGCTCGTCTTGGGGGGCATCGTAGGTCTGAGCTGTGCCGCTGTCGCTAGATGAGTGAGACGGGAATATATTTTTTTTTTTTTTTTGCAATAGCCCCTCCACGCTAAAGCCAGTCCCACACAACCGAAGTGATTGTGGGCCCTCCTATAAAAATGGGAGTGATGTGACGAGAGGAAATTTATGCGTGCCAGGTGGGACCTATACGCTTACTTTAGATACTGAAAAAATGCCAGTGCCACTCCCCACTCCTGCGGGGGAGGGGGGAGTAGCGCGGCGACGTGCGTCTGGCGCGAAGCAAGACTGCAGGAGCACGGGAATTAGTGCTCCGGCAGGCATAGGGGTTTAGCAAATGGGTTGGCAGCAGTAAACCAGCGATCGCACTGGAGGAAACCTGCTACCCGGTAGTGAAAATGTCCGCCCGGATATCCCAGAGGGGAGGAGGGGGAAAATTGGATAAGGTATAACGCATCTGCCTGGGATGGCCAGATGCGTTATGTTGGTGTAACCTGGTTACTTGTACATGGCAGGAACATGGAATTTGAAGATTGGTCTCAGCAACGCCGAGTTCGCCAGTCCGTCGGCGCGACCTGCAACTAAAATAACATAAACGTAAGAGTACACAGCACATGATGATTCATGCTGCGAAATTACAGGAGATCGTGCAGTGGGGACCTGACACAGGCACTGTGGTTGGCGTCTCTGTGACACATAGGACGGGGTTGTTAGATTTTATGACGAGAAAAATTTTTTAATCGTAGCACTAAAATCTAACACTGTGAAGAAATAACACTGAAAGAAATTTTATTTATGTCGCGAAAGAATTTTTGTAACACTAAATAATTTTCAATGGGTTTTGGGGTGGCAATCTTGGGGAGAAAATGATGTACTCTGCAGTCGGCGAGTCGCTGTGGCAGGGGAAGGGAGTTGCTAAAATTAGGACGAGAAAGAATATTAATCGTAGCACTAATATCTAACACTGGGAGGAAGGAACACTTGGGAATATTTAATTTTACGTTGCGAAATAATTTTTAACACTAATTATATACAGTGGGTGCTGTGGAGGGCAAACTTGGGGAGAAGCTGACGATCTCTGCAGTCGGCGCGCCGCTCACATGGCTGCAGGCACTATGGGCGGTGTCTCTGCATACACTGTAGCGAAGCACAAGGCAGAAGATCGTTGGAATGTGGTGTGATTGATTGCGTGAGAGTTGCTAAATTCGATGGTAAAAGACCGAAGCACTAGGTGTAGTGCAGAAAAAAGTTGTAATGAAAACTGAAGTGACTTCACTGCGCGGGCGCACGGGAATGGAACTAAGTGAAAGTTTTCTATACCGTCCGCAACCGCGCGCGACTACCTCGAGCCACGCCCCCTCGCGCGCTCGCAGCCAATCAGCGCTGTTCCGGTCGGTGGTTGTGAATTTCGTGTGTGCGCTGCCGCGGAATTACGGCGGCTTCTCGCACAACACGTGTTTTGGTCTCTTGTGTGTTCTTGAATCTTCAGGTTTATATTTTCCAAGGCTACGAATGAGTGGATTGGAGTGTGTGGCAGATTGGGAATAAAAGGATGACGATAGTTTAAAGTATATTCGCTGAAGTGTGTCCATGTGTAGCTCCTTGTGTATGAGTGCTGTGGGGACATAGATAGGCACTTGTGCGACTCTTCTGAGAGCTTTATTTTGCGCAGATTGCAGTGAGCGGAGATTTGTGTTGGAGGCATAGCTCCAAGCTGGGGCTGCATAGGTCATAATAGGCCTTATACATGCCTGATATAAAAGCTTACCGTTTGTTGTGGAGATGCTGCTCTTGTGATTTAGGAGAGGATATAATTGCGCGAGCCTCGCATAGGCCTTGGCTCGTTTGTTTTGAATGTGTTGTTTCCATGTAAGCCTGGCATCCATGAGTACACCCAGGTATTCCACACAGGGGTAGAAAGAGATTGCGGCATTGAAAAGTGATAGTAGTGGCAGATGTTC
Source organism: Bacillus rossius redtenbacheri (assembly GCF_032445375.1). Taxonomy (NCBI): domain Eukaryota; kingdom Metazoa; phylum Arthropoda; class Insecta; order Phasmatodea; family Bacillidae; genus Bacillus; species Bacillus rossius. The sequence goes on from NW_026962393.1 coordinate 907,324, forward strand.
TGGAACATGGCGCTTGGTAAAAATAATGGCCTTTGATTTTCCTACGTTGACTGCAGTTTTCCACTTTGTAAACCATTGCTGCAGTAGGTTTAGTGCTGCCTGTACTCTCTGCAGTGCAGCCGCAGGCCTCACAGAGCTTGAATATAGCATCGTATCATCTGCATAGCACGCTACATCTACCCCCTGTGGGAAGGCTGGGAAGTCTGCCACATAGATGTTGAATAATAAGGGGCCTAGAACACTGCCCTGTGGTACACCAGCCTTGATGGTACGGCGTGTAGAGGTGGCACCTGGGATGCAGGCATGGAAGTGTCGTTCATGTAGGTAAGAATCTAGTGTGCGGACATATGTGTCAGGGATGTGTGCTGTGTGAAGTTTATAGATTAGGCCTTCATGCCACACACGATCGAAGGCCTTTTCTATGTCTAGAAATGTCGCAGCAGTGTACTGTCTCCAGTCAAAGGATAGTGTGATCTGTTCAACTATCCGCACCAGTTGGTGGGTTGTTGAGTGCCCCGCTCTGAAACCGAACTGGTAGTCAGGGAGAGTGTGATTTTGTTCCAGATTTTGTTGGATGCGGCTGGTGAGGATTTTCTCAGCTATTTTTGAAAGTGTATTGAGGAGGCTGATGGGACGATAGCTGTTAGGGAGGCGGGGATCTTTACCAGGCTTGGGGAGTAGGATGACTTTGGCGTTTTTCCACACAGTTGGCCATGTATTGGTGTTTAGTATGCCATTAATGCAGGTGGCTATTGCCTGCAGAGCTGGGTCCTGTAGTTGTTTTAGGACGATCGTAGGTATCTTGTCCATGCCAGGTGCCTTGTTGTTTTTTAGTGATTTTATTACTCTCCTCACTTCCTCAGGAGAGGTGAGTACAGGCTCCTCCAGGAGGGGTGAGTTCCTGATTTGGCTGACCTGGTCATTTACATGTATTTCATGCTCTGGATCTGTGGGCTGTACGTTTGGCTGGAAGGCAAGTTCTTGGCTGTCCGCCAGCGCTGCCACTTTGTCTGTGGGTGTGTAGGCGACGCCTCCAGTCGGGAGTTGGATAGGAGGGATAGTGATAGGTTTTTTGGAGAGTGATTTGGTTAGTTTCCAGAGGGAGTTGTCCTTTGTGGTGAGGTTGAAAAGTTTCTCGTCCCATACTCTGGCCCTATGAAGTGCGAGCTGATTGTTTACTTCTGTCTGCAGGTGTTGAAAAATCCTCTTCAAGGCTGGGCATCTGTTTCTCTGCCATCTCCGACGTGCTTGGTTCTTGTCTGTGATGAGCTCCTTTATGTAGAGTGGAAGTGTCGCCGGGTCAGCTGTTCGTTTTGAAAGTGGGACAGATACATTTATGGCTTCCGCAACTACCTGTGTGAGGGAGGCGGAATAGGATTGGAGGTCATTTGGGGAGGAAATGATGGCAACAGGATTAATGTGTTTTTCAATGTAGCTATTTAATTTATTCCAGTTTGCTTTATGGTAGTTGCGGCTTGTTTTAGGTTGCGTTGCTAGCGAGTCGGTATTTTCAAGCGTAGCAATAACTGGCATATGATCTGAGTGAAGCTCGTAGATTACTTCTAGTTCATAAATAAAATTTGTGTTCATATAAATGGTTATGTCTAGTACATCTGGTGTCTGGAGTGAGGAGGTGGGGTAGCGGGTGGGGTGATAGGGAGCGCACACCATGTATGTGCTCTGTTCCTGGTGTCGAAACAATGTGTGTCCATTTGCAGTGACCCGTGCGCAGTTCCAGGAGGGGTGCTTGGCGTTTAGGTCCCCTAGCAACAGAAAGGAGGGTGTGAATGTTGCCAGAGCCTGCAGGTTTTCTGTTTTTAATGATTTTCCTGGTGGGGCATAGGCAGCAATGACTGTGCAGGGCCTGCCATTTATAGTGACTGAGGCTGCTACTGCCTCCATCATGCCTAGGTCTGGAGTTTGTATAGTGTGGTGTAAGATGGTGGATTTTATTGCTAGAGCAACCCCTCCCCCCTGGGCTGTGCGATCCTTCCTGTGTATAATGTAACCCTGTAGTCTGAATGTGTCTGTGGGTGCCAGGTGTGTTTCTGTAAGAGCTAAAATGTGGATGTCGTGTTCCCGAAGAAATAACTCTAGCTCCTGTGTTTTGTGGCGGACACTGTTTGCATTCCATGTGGCAATATTTTTGATGGTGATGGTATGATTAATGTGTGGGTGCATGTGCAACGTCGGACATGGCAGTGATGAGCTCAACTGCAAGGCGGACTCTGTGTTCAAGGGGGACAGTAGTGTCTAACCAGGCTGTGAGGAGGTTGACAAGTTTTGTGGCTATGTCCATGTGGATTGGTTGTGTTGTGGCAATTTTTGTGAGAGTGCCCTTAAGCACTGAGCACGCCTTGAAGTTAGTGTCTGTCTGCGCTTGCGTAACCTCCATTGGGGGCAGTGGCAGCGGGAGGTTGGCAGTTATTGGTTGCGCCGGCTGGGCAACTGGAACTGGAACAGGCTGGCTGGCAGCAACAGCGGTGGCAGGATGTTGCTGCGCCGGGGCAGGTTGCTGAGTTGGTGCAGTTTGCCTGGCATTTTCACGCAGTGCAGCCTGCAGTTCAGTCAGCCGCGTTTGCTGCGGCTCACTGTTCTTAGGCTGCTGTGCTGGTCTGCGTGGCTCTTGTCTGCGTTGTTGCTGTTGCTGGGGTTGCTGCGTGTGATTGTGGTACGCAGCTCTGGCGTTTCTTTGCCTCTGCCCTCGTTGTTGACGCGGGGACCATGCAAGTGCATCGGGGTAGTCTTCTTCGTCGAGGCCTTGAAACCTATTGTTGGTTTGGGCTGGCCAGTGCTGCTCTCTTGGCAGACTTCTGGCCCTTCGACCATGGCGGACTTGTTGCCAGCCATCACTGTCCGCCTGATGGTTAGCTTGTCGAGATGGTGTGTGTTGTGGTTGTGGTGCCTGCCTGCCCGGTTGTCTTGTATGTTGGTAATAGTTATTATTAGGGGCAGTCTGCCGCAGATTGGGGGCGCCTCTGTCCCTAGGCCGGCGACGAGCCATGGCCTTGAGGTACTCAGGGCAGCCCCTGAATCTGGCATTGTGGCCCTGTTGGCAGTTTACGCATTTTGGCGGATTTGAGCAGCCCTGTTTGTGCTTGTGCGGCCCTGCACACTGGGGGCACGCGATCCTGAAATGGCATTGCTTAGACACATGTCCGAGCTGGCAGCAGTTGCCACACTGCAATGGCGCATTTGGGTGCAGGTAGTCGACAATGCGTACTCTGAGTCCAAATACATATTTAATTTGGTTGATTTTATCTTCGCTGCCCTGCGGCACATCCAGCAGGAACATGTTGAGGGCGCGCCTGTTGAAGTCATACATTTGATGAATGACTACGACAGGGACATGTTGCGCCAGAAGGTCGCTGGTGATGCGGCTGATGTTGGTGCCGGCAGGAATGTCCTTGAGGACGTACTTGAGGGGCTTGTCCTCTGGTGCGCGGGTTACGAAGAATTCGACCCCGGATTCTGAGATGATTCTAAGTCCCTCATGATACATGGGGACTGAAGCGAAGTGGTACATAGTACCCCTCTGAGTGTTTTTTGCCATGAATTTGATGTGGTGTTGCATGAGCTTGTCGTACAAGCATTCGTAGGGCACTTTTGCATTGTGCCACACTGTTATGGGGGCGGACTTGTAGATGGGGGGGTCCGCCTGTGTCTGAGGTTGAGATTGTGTGCCTTGGCTATCAGCTACCGGTGCCGGCAAGGCCGTGTCAGCCGGTGCTGTTGCCATGCAGTTGTCTGGCAACTGGGGGGCATGTGAGGGCCCTGGCTGCTGACCTATACTGAGATATTTGGCCGCGCGGTCATCTAGCTCATTGCTGGACCTTTTAACGCCTGCTCGGTCACTAGCAGTGATGTCCATTTGGCTAACTTGGCCTGTTGCCATTTTTACGAAAAAATTTGAATCTAGGGAATTATTACGGAACGCCTACCACAAAGGAAGGGAGTGGAGCACCCACTGACCTACGACCCTGGGACTGAGTTAGCCAGGGCCGCGGCTAGGCAACGAGGCGCTGCGCCTCTGGGTGTCACACACTCATATATACAAGCCTATCCGTCGCACGACGCGGTCGTAAAAACTGGGGGTGGAAATCTAACTGAATATGCTCACTGTGGCAGAGCAGAAACTACATGCTCACTGCACGAACAGCTAACAACTCAGTGAGTGGAGTCAGTGAGACGGGAATTTTTTTTTTTTTAGACTACAGCCCCTCCACGCTGAAGTCAGTCTCACACAGCCGAAGTGTTTGTGAGCCCTGCTAACCAAATGGGAATGATTTGACTGAGGGAATTGATGCGTGCCAGGTGGGACCTATACGCTTAATTTGATAAACTGAGTAACTGCCTATGCTGTCTTCACTCTCCTGTGAGGGAGGGGGAAGCAGCTGGCGACGTGCGTCTGGCGCGGTCAAGCCTGCAGGAGTGCGGAATTTGCACCCCGACAGCCTATGGGGAGTAGCAAAGGGTAGACAACAGTAAACCAGCGAGCGCACTGGAGGAAACCTGTTGCCTGTGAGTGAAAAGTTAACGCAACCGAGGGCCCGAAGGGATAGGAAGCGGATGAGGGCGAATGGGATCTGTGGTTCTCCCAGATGGGATTTCTGGAAGAGCCATTTTGAGCACGCCATGCGGCGTATGTGCTCGGCAGGCACGAGCGAATGTGGCAATTTGGGCCTCGGCATCTCGAGGGCGGCAGGAACTGCTGGCGCGACCTGCAACTAAAAATACAACACATATTTACATTGTTCTATAACTAAGTTTAATGGCTATTAGCCCGGTTAGGCTAATAAAGGGGCTCGTGCACTCAGGCACTATGGCCGGCGTCTCTGAGCCACAAGATGATGGGTGAAGTCGTGGGTTTAGATTTATGTTGCGAAAAATTTTTAATATTTAATATATATGCATATATAATTAATAATTACAATTATATATGCATATATTTTTCACTACTGGGGTGGTTTAGAAGCACTGGGGGGGGGAGAAAAATTATGACGTAAAAATAATTTTTAAACACTAAAAATTCGGGTGGGCATGGCAGCAGCTCTCTGGAACATGGCGCCCTCTCCCTCGCCGACAGGCACTGTGGGCGGCGTCTCTGTGGCGGCCCCCAGGGAGGGCGGGGAACATGGAGCACAGCTGCTGGAGAGTAGATGACAGGGTGAGTGGGGGGAAAATTAGGTTGCAAAACTTCAATAATTTAGGAAGAAAACTAAAAATGAATGAGGGATAATTGCACTGAAAAGGGGGAAACGGCGATTCTCGTTGTTTTCTTAAATCAGGGTGGTGAAATTTGTTGAATCAGGATACGGTTTCATAATGGTGAGTGTTTTAGGAACAATTTGCCAGTTCAAACATGACGGTGGAGTTTATAGTTAAAAAGTTATGTGGAATTTAGTGTGACAATGTGTAGACGAGTTTTTCGGCTGAAAGTTCTCTCGCCAGTCCGTAACCGACTGCGGGTACCCCCACCTAGGCTCCGCCCACCGGCGCGGACCAGCCAATCAGCGCAGACCCGGGCTTGGCGAGAGAGCGAAAAACACGACTGATTTTGACGGAGTATTTTTTAAGTGTTTACGGGGGTTTTTCGCATAAAATGTGTTTCGGTCTTTTGAATTTTCTGGCATCTTCAGGATTATATCGTCCCAAGTTGTGTACGAGCGGATTGGTGTGTGTTTCGACTGATTTGTAAAAGGAAGTGGCTTGCTTGACGAGTTGCGCGTGCAGTGTTTCTATGCGAAGTTCCTTGTGTATTAGGCGCATCGGGACATAAATGGGAACTTGCGCTATTCTTCTTAGGGATTTGTTCTGTACGATTTGTAGTTTCTTCAAGTGTGTTGGCGCTGCGTAGCTCCATGCTGGGGATGCGTAGGTTACTATAGGTTGGACGCAGGCTGTGTAGAGGATCTTGCCATTATGTGTACTTAAGCTGCTCTTGTGGTTTAAGAGGGGGTACAGCGTTGCTAGTCTTGCGTTGGCTTGAGCTTGTTTACTGGCGATGTGGTTCTTCCATGTGAGTCCGCGGTCCATGTGTACTCCTAAGTATTTTACAGTTGTTTTGTATTCGATGTCGTTATTGAATAGGTTGAGCTGCGGCAGGTTTTCTGGGACTCGTCGGCGCGTGAATATGATGGCTTCGCATTTGCCTACGTTAATTGATGTCCTCCAGTCGGTGAACCATGCTTCTATGGTGTGTAGCGAATCTTGCAGTCTTCGTACAGCCAGGTGGGGGCTGAGGGAGCTTGTATAGAGCATGGTGTCGTCTGCATAACACGCAATGTTGGCTCCAGGTAGTTGTGGGAGATCTGCTACATATATGTTAAATAGCAGGGGCCCTAGTATACTGCCTTGCGGTACCCCTGCTAGTATTGGTCTAGGTGTGGATATGGCGCCTGGAATGTGTGCACGAAATGAGCGGTGATGGAGGTATGAGTCTAATGTTTTGATGTATGTGTCCGGGAGTTGTATGACCTGGAGTTTGTGTAGCAGTCCTTCGTGCCATACTCGATCAAACGCCTTTTCTATGTCGAGAAAGACAGCTGCAGTGTATTGGCGCCAGTTGAATGCGTGTGTAATGTGTTCTGTAATACGGACTAATTGTTGCGTGGTGGAGTGACGAGCCCTGAAGCCAAACTGGTAGTCCGGGATTACACGATGTTCTTCCAGATGTAGTTGGATGCGGCGAGCTAGCACTTTCTCTGCGACTTTAGACAGCGTGTTGAGGAGACTAATTGGTCTGTAGCTGGTTGGTAGTTTGGGATTTTTGCCTGGTTTTGGGAGTAGGATTAGTTTGGCTTCTTTCCAGGTGTGTGGCCAGGAGTTTGTTTGTAGGATGCCATTGATGCAGGATGTGATTGCCTGAAGGGCAGGGAGTTGGAGTTGTTTGAGGACGAGGGAAGGGATTTTGTCTGCTCCTGGCGCTTTGTTGTTCTTCAGAGATTTAATTATTCTTTTCACTTCCATTTCTGTGGTAAGGAGAGGTTCCGTGGTGGTTGTGGCTAGTCGCATGTTGGCTATTTGCTCTGACACTAGGAGTGTGTGAGGCGGATTGTTGGGGAGGATGTAGGGCTGGAAGGCAAGTTCCTGGCTGTCAGCTAGCGCCTTCACTTTTTGTTATTATTCTAATAGCTCCTTTTTTTTTTTTTTTCCCCCAATGTTATATGGCAGAAAGAGTAGAGCTATGGCTACTGTGACATCATGCATTGATGGGAAGGTTATTGTTGGATAACAAAAATTTAGATGATATAATTTTTATTTTTTTCCATACACAACACATTGCAGGTACAATTTTACAGGTTACAGCTGTACCACCTCTAGTATTGCTGCCGACCATCCAACAAATGAGCACACTAAACAGGCATTGATGACATTGTTATCAACGTCTTTTTGAATCTCTCATTATTATACATAACTGCCCACTGAAACAGAGAAACTTCAAAATAGGTGTGTGTGTGTGTGTTTATATATATATATATATATATATATATATATATATATATATACATATATACATATATACATACATACATACATACATACATACATACATATACACTTAAATATTTATTTTTTCACTTTGAATTTTGTATGAGGTATACACATGCAAAGATTCACAGCTACTGGGTGGGTGAGTGAGTGAGTGAGTGAGTGAGTGATTGATTGATTGATTGATTGATTGATTGATTGATTGATTGAGAGAGAGTGAGTGTGTGTGTTAGGGGGGGGGGGAAATGTGGTGATTGTGGGGGAAAAAAAAATTTAAAATTGAAATTTTTAAAAAAAAATTTTTTTCTGTAGGGTGCAAAATAGTAGTGCCAACGGCACGTGGTGTTCCCAAGCGGTCACCCATCTAAGTACTAACCACGCTCGACGATGCTTAACTTCGGTGATCGGACGAGAACCGGTGTGTTCATCGTGATATGGCCGTTGGCAATGATATAGATGTTTTTTTTTTGCAGTTTGTATTTGCCACTCGAAATAGCTATACCAGGTGTGATTGTTACAAACAACAGGAGAAATCGTGTAATGAACACTCTTTTACTTCCCCCCCCCCCCTCCCCACACACAACACCCACCACCCTCACCATCCCAACCACCAAAGCCCTCTTCAAAATACACTCTCACACACACACACAAACCCACACTCTATAACTGATGAACATTACCATAACTTCTTAAAGCCATTAGATAATATTTAACTCAAGAAAGGTATTGTGATATGTTTAAAGAAAGAAAGGTGAAACCTTTAACTTTACCAGCAGGTATTAGTATCACTGAGGTATCTTCTAGGTTGTAGCAGCAATAGTAGTAATAATAATAAAATTAAATAAGGTAATAAAAAAGAAAAGTTATACATGTGATCAAATCATGAATGTATAAAACTGGAATGAATTTAAATTTTTTTTATTTTTCTTCATAGGCTGTTTTGAAATTGATGAGTAAGTGCCTCTTCTTTTAAATTTTTTAATGCTGAACACTGTTACATAAGAGATGAATGTTTAGAAAATTTAAAAAAAAAAAAGCTAGCCCAGCCCCCTCCCCCCCTCACACAAAATCCAAACAAAAAAAAAACACCCTCCTTCAAAACATCACATAATCATCCAGCCAGCAGTGCAGACGAGAAATTTGCACTCGGGGCCGCCATTTTGACGATAAATTCTTGCATGGCACACCAAAGGTAGGAAAGAATTTAAAAAAATAAAAATAATGGGCGAGCACCCTCGCGTCTGCCTGTAGAAAATGAAGTTAAAAGTAACATAACCTAAAGACAGGCACACACTAGGGTGCTCCCAGGCGGTTGAGAAATTTTTTCCCGCCAAAAGACTTATATATATTATTTATTTTACTGTTTTTGGCAGGGGGCTATGTCGGTCTGTGTGCAAAGTAGTTCCTACTCCCGCCGCCAGGAGCGCGCGCGGTGGGTAGCGATGTTGTTTTTTCTGCTTTCATTTGTTTATTATTTAGAGGGTTAATGCTATGTAAATGTACGCAAGTTTGGTTATGTGTCGGTAGTTGTGCGAGATTTAATTTCCGAAACGAAATTTGACTTTCATCGGCCTGCATTTCTCACTTATTCGGAAAATACATGTGTGTTTATGTATGTATAATAATCGAGTGATTTTGTAATAATTTGGAAGTTTTGTTTGCGTGTGCGATGTGGGGAAGAAAAGGTGTGCACACGAGTCCTAGGGCTATATTTTTTTTTATTGCGAAATATTTACTTCATGTGGTGAAAAATTTTAAATTATTTGTGATGCAAGTGAAATTTTTTTTTTTTTTTTCAGTTGGGTGATGTGTTTGTCCTCGTTTGTGTGCAAGGAAGCAAACATGCTGAAGGTAAGGGGCCATAAATGACACTTTAAAATATTAGTTTACCATTAATTTTGGTTAAATATTAAATTGCCATATAAGTAAAATCATGTCAACTGTTGTATTCCACCCAGTATAAGCTGTTAGTAATGGGTACTTAATATAAATAGAATATATGTAAGCATTTTCGTCTGCATGAAAATTCACTTTTTTTTTGGATCCATTTGTACTGTGGGTAGTTAAATAGTACATTATGTTGTTTTTACTTCGAAGTACAAAACATCTTGTGCATGATTGCAAATTCAAACGCAGTTAAGCATAATATGAATTCGAATTATGTGTGTGTGTGTGTGTATATATATTTTTTTTTTTCAGTTTTTTTTTTTTTTTTTTTTTTTTTTTTTTTTTACTGTGTCCAGTTTTAGCACAAATGGAATTATTTTCAAAGTGAATCGATGCAACTGGTCTTTGCCATTAATATTGATATATGATCTAACTAAATTAAATAGAAAGGATTTTTTTATTTATTTTTTTATATATATAAATATATTTGTAGCAATGTACTAATGACCACAGAAGTAAGCAAAAAAAAAAAATATATATATATATATCTCAGCCAGTAAACCATGCGTCTTAAAGACTTTTTTTAATGAAAATATTTCTGCCTTGGTTAAGCTTACATTTACTATCATAGGGATTGAGGGAATTGTAGAACAGCAGCAGAAGCATTTCCTTTCATGATCATGTTCTTGGTCCTGAAAAGGACCGTTTATGTAAGCATGTGCACACCAGACCTGCTCACTTGGAGCTGGTGTATTTGGTGACAGCCTTGGTGCCCTCGCTGACAGCGTGCTTGGCCAGCTCCCCGGGCAGCAGCAGTCTCACGGCCGTCTGTATCTCGCGGCTGGTGATGGTGGAGCGCTTGTTGTAGTGGGCGAGGCGGCTGGCCTCTGCCGCGATGCGCTCGAAAATGTCGTTCACGAAACTGTTCATGATGCTCATGGCCTTAGATGATATGCCAGTGTCCGGATGAACTTGCTTCAACACTTTGTAGATGTAGATTGCGTAGCTTTCCTTCCTCTTGCGCTTCTTTTTCTTGTCGCCCTTCGAGATGTTTTTCTGGGCCTTGCCCGCCTTTTTGGCTGCCTTACCGCTCGTCTTGGGGGGCATCGTAGGTCTGAGCTGTGCCGCTGTCGCTAGATGAGTGAGACGGGAATTTTTTTTAAATTAGACTACAGCCCCTCCACGCTGAAGTCAGTCTCACACAGCCGAAGTGTTTGTGAGCCCTGCTAACCAAATGGGAATGATTTGACTGAGGGAATTGATGCGTGCCAGGTGGGACCTATACGCTTAATTTGATAAACTGAGTAACTGCCTATGCTGTCTTCACTCTCCTGTGAGGGAGGGGGAAGCAGCTGGCGACGTGCGTCTGGCGCGGTCAAGCCTGCAGGAGTGCGGAATTTGCACCCCGACAGCCTATGGGGAGTAGCAAAGGGTAGACAACAGTAAACCAGCGAGCGCACTGGAGGAAACCTGTTGCCTGTGAGTGAAAAGTTAACGCAACCGAGGGCCCGAAGGGATAGGAAGCGGATGAGGGCGAATGGGATCTGTGGTTCTCCCAGATGGGATTTCTGGAAGAGCCATTTTGAGCACGCCATGCGGCGTATGTGCTCGGCAGGCACGAGCGAATGTGGCAATTTAGGCCTCGGCATCTCGAGGGCGGCAGGAACTGCTGGCGCGACCTGCAACTAAAAATACAACACATATTTACATTGTTCTATAACTAAGTTTAATGGCTATTAGCCCGGTTAGGCTAATAAAGGGGCTCGTGCACTCAGGCACTATGGCCGGCGTCTCTGAGCCACAAGATGATGGGTGAAGTCGTGGGTTTAGATTTATGTTGCGAAAAATTTTTAATATTTAATATATATGCATATATAATTAATAATTACAATTATATATGCATATATTTTTCACTACTGGGGTGGTTTAGAAGCACTGGGGGGGGAGAAAAATTATGACGTAAAAATAATTTTTAAACACTAAAAATTCGGGTGGGCATGGCAGCAGCTCTCTGGAACATGGCGCCCTCTCCCTCGCCGACAGGCACTGTGGGCGGCGTCTCTGTGGCGGCCCCCAGGGAGGGCGGGGAACATGGAGCACAGCTGCTGGAGAGTAGATGACAGGGTGAGTGGGGGGAAAATTAGGTTGCAAAACTTCAATAATTTAGGGAGAAAACTAAAAATGAATGAGGGATAATTGCACTGAAAAGGGGGAAACGGCGATTCTCGTTGTTTTCTTAAATCAGGGTGGTGAAATTTGTTGAATCAGGATACGGTTTCATAATGGTGAGTGTTTTAGGAACAAATTGCCAGTTCAAACATGACGGTGGAGTTTATAGTTAAAAAGTTATGTGGAATTTAGTGTGACAATGTGTAGACGAGTTTTTCGGCTGAAAGTTCTCTCGCCAGTCCGCAACCGACTGCGGGTACCCCCACCTAGGCTCCGCCCACCGGCGCGGACCAGCCAATCAGCGCAGACCCGGGCTTGGCGAGAGAGCGAAAAACACGACTGATTTTGACGGAGTATTTTTTAAGTGTTTACGGGGGTTTTTCGCATAAAATGTGTTTCGGTCTTTTGAATTTTCTGGCATCTTCAGGATTATATCGTCCCAAGTTGTGTACGAGCGGATTGGTGTGTGTTTCGACTGATTTGTAAAAGGAAGTGGCTTGCTTGACGAGTTGCGCGTGCAGTGTTTCTATGCGAAGTTCCTTGTGTATTAGGCGCATCGGGACATAAATGGGAACTTGCGCTATTCTTCTTAGGGATTTGTTCTGTACGATTTGTAGTTTCTTCAAGTGTGTTGGCGCTGCGTAGCTCCATGCTGGGGATGCGTAGGTTACTATAGGTTGGACGCAGGCTGTGTAGAGGATCTTGCCATTATGTGTACTTAAGCTGCTCTTGTGGTTTAAGAGGGGGTACAGCGTTGCTAGTCTTGCGTTGGCTTGAGCTTGTTTACTGGCGATGTGGTTCTTCCATGTGAGTCCGCGGTCCATGTGTACTCCTAAGTATTTTACAGTTGTTTTGTATTCGATGTTGTTATTGAATAGGTTGAGCTGCGGCAGGTTTTCTGGGACTCGTCGGCGCGTGAATATGATGGCTTCGCATTTGCCTACGTTAATTGATGTCCTCCAGTCGGTGAACCATGCTTCTATGGTGTGTAGCGAATCTTGCAGTCTTCGTACAGCCAGGTGGGGGCTGAGGGAGCTTGTATAGAGCATGGTGTCGTCTGCATAACACGCAATGTTGGCTCCAGGTAGTTGTGGGAGATCTGCTACATATATGTTAAATAGCAGGGGCCCTAGTATACTGCCTTGCGGTACCCCTGCTAGTATAGGTCTAGGTGTGGATATGGCGCCTGGAATGTGTGCACGAAATGAGCGGTGATGGAGGTATGAGTCTAATGTTTTGATGTATGTGTCCGGGAGTTGTATGACCTGGAGTTTGTGTAGCAGTCCTTCGTGCCATACTCGATCAAACGCCTTTTCTATGTCGAGAAAGACAGCTGCAGTGTATTGGCGCCAGTTGAATGCGTGTGTAATGTGTTCTGTAATACGGACTAATTGTTGCGTGGTGGAGTGACGAGCCCTGAAGCCAAACTGGTAGTCCGGGATTACACGATGTTCTTCCAGATGTAGTTGGATGCGGCGAGCTAGCACTTTCTCTGCGACTTTAGACAGCGTGTTGAGGAGACTAATTGGTCTGTAGCTGGTTGGTAGTTTGGGATTTTTGCCTGGTTTTGGGAGTAGGATTAGTTTGGCTTCTTTCCAGGTGTGTGGCCAGGAGTTTGTTTGTAGGATGCCATTGATGCAGGATGTGATTGCCTGAAGGGCAGGGAGTTGGAGTTGTTTGAGGACGAGGGAAGGGATTTTGTCTGCTCCTGGCGCTTTGTTGTTCTTCAGAGATTTAATTATTCTTTTCACTTCCATTTCTGTGGTAAGGAGAGGTTCCGTGGTGGTTGTGGCTAGTCGCATGTTGGCTATTTGCTCTGACACTAGGAGTGTGTGAGGCGGATTGTTGGGGAGGATGTAGGGCTGGAAGGCAAGTTCCTGGCTGTCAGCTAGCGCCTTCACTTTCTCCTGTGGTGTGTAGGCGAATGTTCCAGTTGGCTGTTGAATGGGGGGAATGACGACGGGTTTGGCAGTTAATGATTTGGTGGCTTTCCATAGAGTGTTGTCGGCTGTGGTTAAGTGTGAGATTTTGTGGTCCCACAGTGTGGCTCGGTGTAGTGCTAGGTGACTGAGGAATTCGGAGTGAAGATCGTTGTAGTCCTTCTTGAGTGCTGGTGTTCTGTTGCGTTGCCATCTACGACGAGCTTGATTTTTGGCAGTGAGAAGCAGTTGCAGGGGAAAGGGAAGGGCGACTGTATCAGGTTTCGGCTTTGTTGTTGGGACATAGTTTTGGATGGCTTTGGTGAGTGTTCTGGTTAGTTCTGCCGAGTACGCCTGCAGGTCGGCAGCTGTTGTAATGGTAGGGACAGGAGTGAGGTGGTGTTCTACGTAGGAATTTAATTTTGGCCAGTTGGCTTTTCTGAAGTTAAGGATTTTCTTAGGTTTGGTTGTAGGTGTGTGGACGTCTTCTAATGTTGCTACGACTGGCAGGTGATCAGAGTGGAGCTCATGGAGGACTTCTAGTTCGTAAACAAAGTTGGTATTAAAATAAATAGTGAAGTCTAGGATGTCAGGATTATGTTGAGGATTTTCAGGGTATCTGGTAGGATGGTAGGGAGCGCAGACCATATAACGGTGTTGCTGCTGATGTGCAAACAGCACCCTGCCATTTGTGGTTGTTTGTAGGCAGTTCCATGCAGGATGCTTGGCATTGAGGTCGCCTAGGAGAAGGAAGGAGGAGGTGAATGTGGCTAGGACTTGTAGGTTTTCAGGTTTAATAGAGCGGCCAGGCGGCGCATATGCGGATATGATGGTGCATTTCTTGCCTTTAATTGTAAGGACTACTGCAACTGCTTCTATGAGCCCTAGGTCCGGTAGGTGAACTTCATGGTGGAGTAGATTAGTGCGCACTGCCAGCGCCACTCCCCCCCCATGGTTGTCCTTGTCTGTTCGGTGTATGATGTAACCTGGAATGCGCAGATTGTCTGTGGGGGAGAGGTGAGTTTCAGTGATGGCAATAATTTGTATGTCGTGTTCGCGAAGAAATTCTTGTAGTTCTGGAAGTTTATGTCGTATGCTTCGTGCATTCCAGGTGGCTATTTTTGTAAGGGGGACATTAGTGTGGTGTGCTGTCATGTTTGGGGGAGGAAGCTGTGGTTATGGCCGTGATGAGGTCGACGGCGAGGTGAATTCTGCTCTCTGGTGGAATGGTGGTGTCCAGCCAAGCTGCCAGTAAGTTGCACAGTTTTTGCGCCACATCCATTAGTATTGGCTGCGCTTCTGCCACTTTGGTGAGAGTGCCACGCAGCACCTGGCAATCTCTGTTGTTGGCCGCCACTCGGTCAGGTGTTATGACCGCTGGGGGTGTAGGCAGAGGCATACTCCGCGTCACGATCGTGGCCGGCATGGTGGTGGTCCCATGTGGTTGTGGTTGCAGTGCAGGAACTGCCGGAGCACTGCTTGTGCTTGGTGTGGTGTCCATCTGTGGTGCCACCTGCACAGGCATAGCAGGGGCTTGCTGCATTAGCATGGGTTGCTCTGGTGCGGTCGGGGCACTCACAGGGTGCTCCGAGTATTGGCGGAGTCGTCCTGCCTGTGAGGTCATCTGGTCGTATTCCCTGTTGAGGTTAGGCTGACGCGGTTGCCGCTGTTGTCGCCTACGCTGCGGACGAGGCTGGTTGTATGCATAGGC
>NW_026962393.1:927500-972500 GCF_032445375.1 Bacillus rossius redtenbacheri
TTCTTTTTTCTGCATGGCAGCCATGGTTTCTGTAGTAAATTTAGTAAGTGCATGAACTGTGGAGTGAGCTGAGCGGAAACCAAATTGTGTGTCCGGGATAATTTTGTGCACTGCCGCATGAGTTTGGAGCCTGGTTAAAAACAGTTTTTCAAAGATTTTACTAAGAGAGCTGAGCAGTGAAATAGGGCGTCTGTTTTCGGGCATTTTAGGATTTTTACCTGGTTTTGGTATAGTAATAATTTTAGCAGTCTTCCAGGAGCTGGGGAAGTGTTGAAACGTGAGTATGGCATTGAAAAGATCTGTTATTGCGGATAGAGCATTAAATGGCAGATTTTTAAGAAGTTGATAAGTAATTTTATCCTCACCCGGGGCTTTATTTAGTTTTACGTGTTTGATAATGCTGATTACTTCCGGGAGAGTGACTGGATCGGGAATGGAAGTGGGAGGGGAGTGATTGAAATTATTTATATTTTCTAAGAGCTCCTGCGTAAAAATCGGGTCTCCGATGTCGTTATTCGGTGTAAATTGCTGTTCGTAGCAATCGGCAATTGCGTTAGCTTTATCAGATGGTTCGTAGAGAAGTGTACCTGTCGGGGATTGAACCGGGTTAGAGTTTGTATTTTTAGTCGTGTTTCTTAATACTTTAGCTATTTTCCAGAATTTATTCATGCTATCAGAGAGATCAGCTACAAAGTGTTCCCAGTTATGTATTTTTAATTTGAGAAGTTCGTGCCTAAGTTGATTTTTAAGTGCGTAATATTTATTTTTATTTTCAAGTGTGCGGAATTTTTGGTATTTATGGCGTGCTTGTCTTTTATTTATTAGGAGGAGGTCGGCATCCGGAAATGCATGTTTTAAAAATTCGCGCCTATTTAAAAACGTGGTGTGCTTTTTGACTATGTTTAAAAATGTATTTTGAATTATTTCGGCCGCGGGGTCTATTTGTTCTTTAGAAGTTATTATTATATTATTATTTTCAAATATTTCCTCTAATTCAATTTTAAATGTCTCCCAGTTGATGACCGGGGTTCGACAAAGTACTGGGTTTGGGTGTGTTAGAACATGTGTTTCAATAACACAGTGCACAGGCAAATGGTCAGAATCAAGTTCTGGCAGAACTTTTAGTTGAATATTTATATTAGGAATATTAGTGAGAATTATATCTAAAACGTCTGGCTGATGGCTGATATTAGCATGGTAATGCGTGGGAGTGATCGGCGCATGGATTAAATATTTATTTTGTAGTGAGTGTTCGCTTAACACTGCCCCTTTGCGATTGTTATATCTACTGTTCCACTGTTTATGTTTTGCATTTAGATCACCAGCTATAATGAATGGGTGCGGTTGGTTTATTATTTCGTTGAGGTCTGTATTTAGCAGAGGTTTATTTGGCGAGCAGTAGGCTGCGACTAAAGTTATGTGGCCGGTATTTGTGCGAATATTTATAGACGTATTTTCTATGTGGCTGGTTTCTGAAGGTTTATTTATGTGGTGTTGAAGTCGGTTATGGACTAAAATTAGAGTTCCTCCTCCGGCAGTTACTCTGTCTGTGCGGTAAGTTATGTAATTTTTAATAGTGCAACGTTTTGTAGGTTTTAAAAATGTTTCGTTAATTAAGGCCACTTCCACTCCGTACTCCTCCAGAACTCTCTCAAGTTCGTAGAGTTGTGTGGTTATCCCATTAGCATTCCAGTACAGGATGGAAAGGGTACCTGGGATCGGGGCAGGAGGATGTGTACCCATTAAACGGCCCCGGAGAAGGTTGTCAGGGCCTGCACCAGCAGGAGGGTCTTCATTGAGGGATCGGTGGCTGTGTTGGCAAGGAGCATGTAGGGCTTCATGTGTGCCATGAATGCGGCGAAGTTGGCATCGCGCAGGAAATTCATCAGGTCCCGGAGGTCGGACATGGCGGATTGGATGCCAGCACAGTCGCCGAGGGAGCTTGGAGTTGCGGTAGGAGCTTGGGAGAGGGGGGGTGGGTGTTGGGAGGGGGTGGGGGGAGGAGGGGGGGTGGGAGCTGGTGTGTGTTGCGGTACGATGATGCGTTGTGCGTTGTTGTTCGCCGCCTGTGCGAACGAGAAAGTTGGCACCACTGGCCTCGTGGGTGCGGGGGGTGGTAGCAGTGGGTAGTGAGCTGGTGTTGGCTGTGTCGCAAGAGGCTGCGCGAGTTCTGCGCGCGAAGACGCCTGATCCTGACGGAATTGCACATACTTCAGGTATTCGGGGCAAAGTTTGGAGTTCCCCTCGTGCACGCCATTTCCCTTGCAGTTCGCACAGTTGGGATTTTTGTTGAGGTTGGGACAGGCGGCGTATGTGTGGGGCCCGGCGCAGTGCTTGCATTTGGTGGCGAGTCGGCAGAAGTTGCGAGTGTGCAAAAACTTCCAACAGTTCTGACACTGCGCAACGTCTCCGACACGTTTGCGGTATTGTGTCACTTCAACACGGGTCATGTTGATAGTTGTGAGTGACGTGAGGCGAGGGAGGGTGTCATTCTTAGCGGCCGTGACGCTAAAGAGCGGTAGTGGCTCCTCCCAGGTGTTGGTGGGATCGGCAGGGTCCGCGCATTTTTTGTGGAATTGGTAGACGTCCAAGATGGTGTACCCACGTGCCTCCAAGTCTTCTCGGATTGATTCCGTTGGCGTGGCGCGCGGCATGCGGACAACAACTTTCTGAGGCAACTCAGAGGCTGTACAGAAAGTGTAGTACGGGACTGGCACTGAATCAAGGTATTTTTTGAGAGATTGGTATGCCTGCAAGTGTTCGCACGCGATCTGCAGGCCCTCGCGCACGAGAGAAATCTGCGCGGCCCCTGGGGCGAGAGATCGCATGCGAGCCACCAGCTGGCTGTAGAGAGACTGGTCTGGAACGACCAGCCTGAGCGCGTGTTTGCGCGGTCCTGTGGCACGCGGGGTGCGGGTGGAGGGGGCGGCTGCGCCCTGATTGGCCGGAGCTGGAGCGGGTGGAGAGGGGGCGCTGGAGGGCCCTGCCGTGGGTCGGGACGCGTCTGCCTCCGCGAGCGTGGCGAAGCGATTTGTAACCGCGATTTCAGGTGGCCTGACTGCTGGCGCTGTTGTTCGCTGCCGTTTCCGCTGCATGGTCCATTCAGCTTGACGCTCCTGTTCCTCCTCTCGCTGCTCTGCTGCATTCTTTTCTTTTTCCTGGAAGTGCAGCCAGGCCCTGAATTTCGCCATGTCGCTCGCGGGGACCATGAGCGGCGCGGAGTCGGTAGGAGGGACAGAGGTGGTCGTGTCCATGTTCGTGGTTTCCTGGGGGGGTGCGGTGTCTGATATGGTGTGGTCAGGTACCTGTACCTGAAAAGTACCTCCCTCGTAGGAAATTAGGGCTGCGCCAGGCGGAAGGTTGTCCGGAATTGACAGGGACGGGATGTCCTGTTCCTGCATGCCACTGGCCCCTTCCCCAGCCGGCCCCAGGGCGCGGGTGTAGGAGGGGGGGGAGGTTGCTGGAATGCCTGTCTGTTGCTTTAAGAGCGTGTGGTCTGTCAAAAACGTATCCCTAATCGCTGTGAGGGGGCTCGCCGCTGACCCGAGCGGGCTAGGCTCGAGATGACCTGTCGAGTTGTTAAAAATTAACTCGCAGGTCGGCTGCCACCCTCGTGTCCACGAGCTATCGAAGCGGTGCGAAGCGAAGAAGGAGGCAGGGCCGCACTCCGACGATCCGAACAGCTCCGAGGTCGCGATGAATCTGCTGCTCGGCCGCCGCTTGATCATCACTGGGGCGCAGCCCCTCAGCGCGGGGGAGGTACAAGCCTGTCAGGGCTCTTGTCCTCCCAAGTGGTCGTCATTATCGGAATGGGAGGAAAGAGAGGGATAGCCCCTCCCCTCCCCCCTCGTCTTTGGTTATTGAGTGCTGATTCCCAGCTGAATGTGTGGAGAGGAGGACTGAGAGCCACAGTTTCAGCCCCCCTTCCTTTCCCTTTGGTTTCCCCCACCTGTCCTGCCTACCAGGGAAGGAGGGAGAGGCAGGGTAAAACATCCCCTGCCCCGATGGTGGCTAATTAAAATTTTGAATACTGTAGGTCTGGCCTGTTGGCATGTCTTAATTTTTGCCGAAAGTTTGGTGAGATTCTCGAATTTTCGAATTTACTTCTAATTATATGATGTAGGTGGCGCCAAGGCTGACAGTGAAGCTGCGTTGCGTAATTAAGGTGATTTTAACGGTCGGTAATATTTAATTAATTAATTAATCAATTATAGATTTATAGATTTAATTATATGATCCGCGCTGCAATGTAGGAGGAGCACGGAGTTTTTGTGTCTAATCTATTTAAATAATTTTAATTAGGTGTCATTTTGGGGCGTTTTAAGCGGCGGTTTATATCGGGGTTGTAATCGCCTAGGCGTTTAATTTCTGGGTTAGCATGAAGTGCGAGTTTCTTGAAGAATTTATTATTTCGGAAGAGTAAGTAATCTTTTACAAGAGGAATTTTAAGTCGGCTGTGTAAGTCTATTGTCCGTGTGAGTGGGGGCGCATCGCCTATTATCCTGAGAAATTTATTTTGAATTACCTGCAAAATTTGTTTTTGGTAGTTGGTAACATTGCCCCAGACTTCGTTACCGTACATAAACGCGGAACGGACAATAGACACGTAAAGGAGTAATTTTAAGTGGCGGGGTAGTTTATTACTCTTGAGGAGAGGGTACAGTAGGGATAGTTTGGCCATCGCTGCCCCCCGCACTTTGTGAATGTGTGTGGTCCAACGAAGCTTATTGTCTATAGTTAAACCTAAATACGTGGCAGTTTCAGTATAAGGAATTATTACATTATTTAGAGTTACGTTTTTAGAGGGTTTTAGTCTGCGAGAGGTGAGATTTAGAGCTTGCGACTTGGCTGGGTTAGTTTTAATTTTCCATTTAGTGAACCAGAGTTCTAAATCATTTAATTGTAGTTGAGTGCGGAGAACAGCGTAGGGAAGGTTAGGGTCGTGTGTGAAAATTACTGTGTCATCGGCGTACATTTGAATGGTGGAGTGAGTAACTGGGATGTCTGCAGTATATATATTGTACAGGAATGGCGAAATTGCCGAGCCCTGCGGTACACCTGCGGTGATTGGCCGGATAGTAGACTGACCTTTGTCTATTGACACGTAAAATTTTCTATTTTGAAAGTAGCTGCTTAGTAAATGGATGTAGCAGTCCGGGAAATTAAATGATATTAACTTTTGTAGGAGCCCCGGGATCCAGACCTTGTCAAATGCTTTGGCAACATCTAAAAATACTGCGATGGTGAATTCTTTTTTCTGCATGGCAGCCATGGTTTCTGTAGTAAATTTAGTAAGTGCATGAACTGTGGAGTGAGCTGAGCGGAAACCAAATTGTGTGTCCGGGATAATTTTGTGCACTGCCGCATGAGTTTGGAGCCTGGTTAAAAACAGTTTTTCAAAGATTTTACTAAGAGAGCTGAGCAGTGAAATAGGGCGTCTGTTTTCGGGCATTTTAGGGTTTTTACCTGGTTTTGGTATAGTAATAATTTTAGCAGTCTTCCAGGAGCTGGGGAAGTGTTGAAACGTGAGTATGGCATTGAAAAGATCTGTTATTGCGGATAGAGCATTAAGTGACAGATTTTTAAGAAGTTGATAAGTAATTTTATCCTCACCCGGGGCTTTATTTAGTTTTACGTGTTTGATAATGCTGATTACTTCCGGGAGAGTGACTGGATCGGGAATGGAAGTGGGAGGGGAGTGATTGAAATTATTTATATTTTCTAAGAGCTCCTGCGTAAAAATCGGGTCTCCGATGTCGTTATTCGGTGTAAATTGCTGTTCGTAGCAATCGGCAATTGCGTTAGCTTTATCAGATGGTTCGTAGAGAAGTGTACCTGTCGGGGATTGAACCGGGTTAGAGTTTGTATTTTTAGTCGTGTTTCTTAATACTTTAGCTATTTTCCAGAATTTATTCATGCTATCAGAGAGATCAGCTACAAAGTGTTCCCAGTTATGTATTTTTAATTTGAGAAGTTCGTGCCTAAGTTGATTTTTAAGTGCGTAATATTTATTTTTATTTTCAAGTGTGCGGAATTTTTGGTATTTATGGCGTGCTTGTCTTTTATTTATTAGGAGGAGGTCGGCATCCGGAAATGCATGTTTTAAGAATTCGCGCCTATTTAAAAACGTGGTGTGCTTTTTGACTATGTTTAAAAATGTATTTTGAATTATTTCGGCCGCGGGGTCTATTTGTTCTTTAGAAGTTATTATTATATTATTATTTTCAAATATTTCCTCTAATTCAATTTTAAATGTCTCCCAGTTGATGACCGGGGTTCGACAAAGTACTGGGTTTGGGTGTGTTAGAACATGTGTTTCAATAACACAGTGTACAGGCAAATGGTCAGAATCAAGTTCTGGCAGAACTTTTAGTTGAATATTTATATTAGGAATATTAGTGAGAATTATATCTAAAACGTCTGGCTGATGGCTGATATTAGCATGGTAATGCGTGGGAGTGATCGGCGCATGGATTAAATATTTATTTTGTAGTGAGTGTTCGCTTAACACTGCCCCTTTGCGATTGTTATATCTACTGTTCCACTGTTTATGTTTTGCATTTAGATCACCAGCTATAATGAATGGGTGCGGTTGGTTTATTATTTCGTTGAGGTCTGTATTTAGCAGAGGTTTATTTGGCGAGCAGTAGGCTGCGACTAAAGTTATGTGGCCGGTATTTGTGCGAATATTTATAGACGTATTTTCTATGTGGCTGGTTTCTGAAGGTTTATTTATGTGGTGTTGAAGTCGGTTATGGACTAAAATTAGAGTTCCTCCTCCGGCAGTTACTCTGTCTGTGCGGTAGGTTATGTAATTTTTAATAGTGCAACGTTTTGTAGGTTTTAAAAATGTTTCGTTAATTAAGGCCACTTCCACTCCGTACTCCTCCAGAACTCTCTCAAGTTCGTAGAGTTGTGTGGTTATCCCATTAGCATTCCAGTACAGGATGGAAAGGGTACCTGGGTTCGGGGCAGGAGGATGTGTACCCATTAAACGGCCCCGGAGAAGGTTGTCAGGGCCTGCACCAGCAGGAGGGTCTTCATTGAGGGATCGGTGGCTGTGTTGGCAAGGAGCATGTAGGGCTTCATGTGTGCCATGAATGCGGCGAAGTTGGCATCGCGCAGGAAATTCATCAGGTCCCGGAGGTCGGACATGGCGGATTGGATGCCAGCACAGTCGCCGAGGGAGCTTGGAGTTGCGGTAGGAGCTTGGGAGAGGGGGGGTGGGTGTTGGGAGGGGGTGGGGGGAGGAGGGGGGGTGGGAGCTGGTGTGTGTTGCGGTACGATGATGCGTTGTGCGTTGTTGTTCGCCGCCTGTGCGAACGAGAAAGTTGGCACCACTGGCCTCGTGGGTGCGGGGGGTGGTAGCAGTGGGTAGTGAGCTGGTGTTGGCTGTGTCGCAAGAGGCTGCGCGAGTTCTGCGCGCGAAGACGCCTGATCCTGACGGAATTGCACATACTTCAGGTATTCGGGGCAAAGTTTGGAGTTCCCCTCGTGCACGCCATTTCCCTTGCAGTTTGCACAGTTGGGATTTTTGTTGAGGTTGGGACAGGCGGCGTATGTGTGGGGCCCGGCGCAGTGCTTGCATTTGGTGGCGAGTCGGCAGAAGTTGCGAGTGTGCAAAAACTTCCAACAGTTCTGACACTGCGCAACGTCTCCGACACGTTTGCGGTATTGTGTCACTTCAACACGGGTCATGTTGATAGTTGTGAGTGACGTGAGGCGAGGGAGGGTGTCATTCTTACCGGCCGTGACGCTAAAGAGCGGTAGTGGCTCCTCCCAGGTGTTGGTGGGATCGGCAGGGTCCGCGCATTTTTTGTGGAATTGGTAGACGTCCAAGATGGTGTACCCACGTGCCTCCAAGTCTTCTCGGATTGATTCCGTTGGCGTGGCGCGCGGCATGCGGACAACAACTTTCTGAGGCAACTCAGAGGCTGTACAGAAAGTGTAGTACGGGACTGGCACTGAATCAAGGTATTTTTTGAGAGATTGGTATGCCTGCAAGTGTTCGCACGCGATCTGCAGGCCCTCGCGCACGAGAGAAATCTGCGCGGCCCCTGGGGCGAGAGATCGCATGCGAGCCACCAGCTGGCTGTAGAGAGACTGGTCTGGAACGACCAGCCTGAGCGCGTGTTTGCGCGGTCCTGAGGCACGCGGGGTGCGGGTGGAGGGGGCGGCTGCGCCCTGATTGGCCGGAGCTGGAGCGGGTGGAGAGGGGGCGCTGGAGGGCCCTGCCGTGGGTCGGGACGCGTCTGCCTCCGCGAGCGTGGCGAAGCGATTTGTAACCGCGATTTCAGGTGGCCTGACTGCTGGCGCTGTTGTTCGCTGCCGTTTCCGCTGCATGGTCCATTCAGCTTGTCGCTCCTGTTCCTCCTCTCGCTGCTCTGCTGCATTCTTTTCTTTTTCCTGGAAGTGCAGCCAGGCCCTGAATTTCGCCATGTCGCTCGCGGGGACCATGAGCGGCGCGGAGTCGGTAGGAGGGACAGAGGTGGTCGTGTCCATGTTCGTGGGTTCCTGGGGGGGTGCGGTGTCTGATATGGTGTGGTCAGGTACCTGTACCTGAAAAGTACCTCCCTCGTAGGAAATTAGGGCTGCGCCAGGCGGAAGGTTGTCCGGAATTGACAGGGACGGGATGTCCTGTTCCTGCATGCCACTGGCCCCTTCCCCAGCCGGCCCCAGGGCGCGGGTGTAGGAGGGGGGGGAGGTTGCTGGAATGCCTGTCTGTTGCTTTAAGAGCGTGTGGTCTGTCAAAAACGTATCCCTAATCGCTGTGAGGGGGCTCGCCGCTGACCCGAGCGGGCTAGGCTCGAGATGACCTGTCGAGTTGTTAAAAATTAACTCGCAGGTCGGCTGCCACCCTCGTGTCCACGAGCTATCGAAGCGGTGCGAAGCGAAGAAGGAGGCAGGGCCGCACTCCGACGATCCGAACAGCTCCGAGGTCGCGATGAATCTGGCTGCTCGGCCGCCTCTGTCGTTAGTTTCTATGGATCGACTTCTGTGCTGTGATTGGCTGTTCTCGCCAGCCAATGGAGATGCCGGGCCAATCGCAGTGCACCACAGCTTTAACAAAACTGTTGAAATTTTTACAGCACGCGCAGTCAGATCAGTTCCGCTCCTAGCTTCGTTCGGAGATGATGTAGTCCTGCTGCTCATCCTGAAAGTAGTCAGAATAGTCCAGAATTCCGCCCCCAGTTTTGAACGACCGCGTCGTGCGACGGATAGGTTTTAAATTGAGTGTGTGACACCCAGAGGCGCAGCGTCTCGCTGCCTAGCCGCGGCCCTGGCTAACTCAGTCCCAGGGTCGTAGGTCAGTGGGTGCTCCACTCCCTTCCTTTGCTAGGCGATCGTAATAAATCCTGTAGGAATAATTATTATTGTTATTATTTAATTAGCTAACATGGCGACCTCGAGTGACGTAGAATTCCGCGAAACCTCTTCTCTTGAACAAGGTGTTCTCAAGAGAAAGAGTAGCGACGAACACATCAGAGTCACAAAAATTCAGTCCCTGAATCACCATGTCACAGGTGATGTGACAACAGGCAGCCAGACACCAGGCAGTTCGCCTCCATGCAGTCAGATACCGCCGGGCGTGGCGCAGGATCACCCAGCCCTGACAGACACCTCAACTGCACAACAGGGCGCGAATCCCTTTCGCACTGCCCCAATCACAGTCACCCACACAGCCGCGCTGCCATATGAGCGGCTGTACGACCAGTTCAACAGGCTAGGATTAATTTTCTCAGCGAAAAACACCAACAGGGGGACACTGTACTATTTCACCAATGTGCAGCAGTACCATGCAGCCATTAAAGTACTTGATGAAATAAAGGCCGAGTATTTTATTACACGCGTGCAGGCAGACAAACCGTTGAAATATGTGCTTAAGGACATCCCAGGGGGAACTAGCACTGCCAGAATTACCCAGGACCTACTGGCTCAAAACATACCAGTACTATCAGTCTACCAAATGTACGACTGGACTCGTCGTCCAATAAACATGTACCAACTAGATGTACCGCAGGGCAGCGAGTCATTAATGAGTACATTGACCACTGTCATTGGACTCAGAGTGAGGCTGGTGGACTACCGATATAAAAATACACCACTCCAGTGTACGAATTGCTGTCTTCTTGGGCATATAGCAAAACAATGCCGCAAACAGCCAGTGTGCCCGCAATGTGCCGGCCCACACAAACTACAGGAGGACTGTCCCCGCCCGCCACACTGTGCCAGATGTAACATGGCACATAATGCCAGATACATGGGCTGCCCCGATTACCAACGGGAGCTGCAGAGGCGCCGTCCTAGGGGGCAGCAGCACCAGCAGCACCAGCAGCAGCACCAACAATGGACCCGGCGTCCAAATAGACGCCCTCAGTGGCAGACACAACATGCCGAGGACCGTGCACCTGCCTACCAGCAAACGGTGTCACAAACCCAACCCGCCAACGTGGCTCATGAGCCAGGGTGGAATGTGGTCACATCACGGCGTAAACAAAACCCGCAATACAACACCCGACCACAAGGAGGGCAAACCTCTGGCTACAGAGATGACTGGGACCCTCGCAGCGATAACAGGTACCAGGCCCTGAAACAGGACTTCCCGGAACTATGGGAGCCAACACAGTGGGAGCGTCGAAAGGCAGCTCGCCAAAGTCAACAGGCTGGTACACCCCGCAGTACAGGAAACCAGCATGCACAGCGCCAGCCACGTCAGGCCAGACCAGTTGCCCAACCATCAAGCCAGGCAGGAAGGCTGCGCCACCGCTCTGCTCCAGCAGAAAATAATATACAACAACCAATGCAACAGGCTTGCGTGCAGTCGCCAGTTATTTCCACACCGGCTCCTAAGGTGCCTGTCACCCACAACGAACCAGCTACAACTGTCGTGGTACAGCCAAATCCAGCAGCAATCAGGCCAGCAGCCCCCATTGTGGCACGCAGCATGCCATTGCCACAACCTCCATTACACATCACACCAGAGAGGATAGCCACAAATTATCGAGACTGCCAAGTCCTTCAAGGCACGCTCACGAAAGTAGCAGGTGCACACCCTGCTGTCATGGAAATTGCGCAAAAACTTTGCAACCTACTAACGGCCTGGCTTGACACTTCAGTCGCGGCGGACCGCAGAATTCACCTCGCCGTGGACCTAATTATGGCCATGGCACCAGTCGCACCTGCTCCTCAAGATGGAGCACAATAATAAATTAACATTAAAGACGATCGCCACCTGGAATGCACGCAGTGTGCGAAACAAAACGCCTGAACTTCAGGAATTTCTGCGAGAGCATGATGTCCAGATCCTAGCACTAACAGAAACCCATCTTTCGTCAACTGAAAAATTATTCCTACCTGGGTACATCATCCACAGAAAGGACAGGGACAACCAGGGTGGAGGGGTTGCCTTGGCTGTCCGCACCAATCTAATACACCATGAAGTACAACTTCCTGACTTAGGCCGCATAGAGGCAGTAGCAATCTCTATATCACTTAAAGGCAAGAAATGTACTATCATTTCAGCCTACGCTCCCCCAGGACGCTCAATCACAGCTGAAAACCTCCTAATCCTAGCCACTTGCACCTCTTCCTTCCTCCTACTAGGTGATTTAAATGCAAAACACCCTGCGTGGAACTGCGCCCGAACTACAAGTAATGGCAGAGTGCTGTTTGCACACCAGCAGCTACACCAATACATGGTCTGCGCTCCCTACCATCCTACCCGCTATCCTGAAAATCCCAGGCAATATCCTGATATCCTAGATTTCACCATTTATTATAACACAAATTTCATCTACGAACTTGAAGTAATCCACGAGCTGCACTCAGACCATCTACCAGTCATTGCTACACTTGAAGATGTTTACACAAAAACCGCCCAAACCAAACGCACCTATAATTTCCGCAAAGCAGACTGGCCGCGACTCAACTCCTTTATAGAAAATAACCTATTCCCTGTTCCTACCATTACAGTGGCTGCGGACTTGCAGCAGTACTCTGCCAAATTATCTAGGACCCTATCCCAAGCAATAAATACTTTCATTCCAACCACGAAAAAGAAAGTGGATGCTACTGCCCTCCCCCCGCAACTAAAACAGCTAATCACAGCCAAAAACCAGGCGAAGCGCCGATGGCAACGCAACAGATGCCCAGCGCTCAAGAAGGTATACACCGACCTGTACAATGAATTTCAAGCCAAACTTAGTGTACATCGAGCCACTCAATGGGATGCGAAAGTGCAACAGCTCTCTACAGCCAACAACACACTCTGGAAAGTGGCGAAAAACCTGTCCTCCAAGCCCACAATTATCGCGCCTATCCAACTTCCTACTGGAAACATGGCTTTCTCGCCTAAAGATAAAGCTACAGTACTTGCTGACTGCCAAGAACAGGCCTTCCAACCCAACATCCTACCAAACAATCCCCCCCACTCCCTCCTAATAACGGAGCAAGTAGCGGCCATGCGACTCACACCTGCAACCTCAGAACCCCTTCTAACAACAGAAGCGGAAGTCAGAAGAATCATAAAATCTCTGAAGACTAATAAAGCTCCAGGAACAGATAAAATCCCTTCCCTTGTCCTAAAACACCTCAAAATCCCAGCTCTTCAAGCAATAGCAGCCTGCATAAATGGCATCCTTCTCACCAACTCCTGGCCTAACAATTGGAAGGAGGCAAAAATCATTCTGCTTCCCAAGCCTGGCAAAAATCCGCAACTCCCGTCCAGCTACCGACCAATAAGCCTGCTCAACACCATCTCGAAAGTAGCTGAGAAAATAATAGCACGCCGCATCCAATTACACCTGGAAGAGCAACAAGTGCTCCCAGACTATCAATTTGGCTTTAGAGCTCGCCACTCCACCACTCAACAGCTCGTTAGAATAGTTGAGCATATAACACAGGCCTTTGACTGGCGCCACTACACCGCGGCAGTCTTCCTCGATATTGAAAAGGCCTTCGATCGTGTCTGGCATGACGGACTTTTATACAAACTCCAAGCCATAAAACTCCCAGATACGTATATAAAAACCTTGGACGCATACCTAAGTAAACGATCTTTTCGTGCAAGCATCCCAGGAGCCACATCTACTCCACGTAAAATATTAGCTGGTGTACCACAAGGCAGTGTACTTGGCCCCATGCTCTTCAATATATATGTCTCTGACTTACCGAAACTGCCCAGAGCCAACATCGCGTGTTTTGCGGATGACACCATGTTGTATGCTAGTTCAACTCAATCGCAACAAGCAGTCAGGCGCCTACAAGAATCACTGAATCTGTTAGAATCGTGGTTCACAGATTGGAGAACAGCTATCAATGTCGACAAATGTGAGGCGATCGTCTTTACACGCCGGAAGGTACCGGCAAACCTACCTCAGCTACGCCTCTTTAACAACAATATACACTACAAAACCTGTGTCAAATACCTGGGAGTCCACATGGATAAGAGCCTAACTTGGAGCAAACAGGTATCGAATAAACAAGCACTCGCGAATGCAAGACTGGCAACTTTATATCCTCTCTTAAACCACAAGGGAAGTCTAAGCATTAAAAATAGCAAATTACTGTACACAGCCTGCGTGAAACCCATCATGACCTATGCGGCTCCAGCGTGGGGCTACGCAGCGAAAACGCACTTAAATAAACTGCAGGTGGTGCAGAATAAGGCTCTTAGAAAAATCGCGCATGTGCCTAACTATGCTCCCATGAAGAGAGTACACACAGAGATTCGCATAGACACCATGCACGAACAGTTTATTAAACAAGCTGTAGCCTTTTATAAAACAGTGGAATCACACACAAATCCCCTAATAAACAGGCTAGGTCGTTATCACCCAGAAGATGTACGAAAATACAAAAGGCCAAAGCATATTCTATGCGAGAAACCGCCCTGAACGAGTCGAAAAATCACCGTGGTCCGCACCAGCACTGATTGGCTGGCCGCGCGCAGGGGGCGTGGCCTCGGGGTAGCTGTAGCTCGTTGCGGACTGTTCAGAAAACTTCAGGAACCAAAAACTTGTCACGCATCGATTCACTAAAATGTAAATAACTTCTGCAATATTCAACGCAGATACAAATAAAAAACACCAAAATAATCAGCAGAAAACACTCGTGCCGTCATAGTACATAACTGCGCCCGGCGCATTGCAAACACTTTAAGATAAACTGTTAAAAACTCAGCGGCATCGCTCAGCTTTAATTCTACGAATTTTTTCCCTCTTTCATTATTAGTGTTATTAGTGTTTTAGTTCTAATTTTACAACGTAATTTCTCTCCCTATACCCTGACATCTTTACCACCAGGAAGTGCTTCGTCCCCCCCCCCCTGCACCGCCAGGGGAGCTCACAGAGACGCCGCCCACAGTGCCTGTCAGCAGGGGAGATGGCACCAAGATCCTGCCATGGTTCCCGCAGCCACATAGTGCAACAGCCACGTTATCATGCCCTTCCAAATTATTTTAGTGCTTCACTCTTTCGCATCCTAACATCCCCCCATAGTGTATATCAACATCTCCCTAGTAGTTGTAATAATAATAATAGTCAACCATCGTAAAAATTCATTCCCATTTTCTCAATTATTGCACAGTGACGCCAACCACAGCACCAGTGCTTCAGTGCTTCATAGATGCTGCATTGGCATGCCAATGCCAACCCAGTATCCCCTCCACTCCTACTAATTATAGAGTGTTGTATATATGTGTTTCTACTTTTAGTTGCAGGTCGCGCCAGGAGTTCCTGCCGCCCTCGGTGTCACCGAGGCAATTGTCAAATTCGCACAACCCTGCTGTGTATTTGCTCGGAGAGCACCAACATAGCTTTTCCAGGAATCCCACCTGGAAAGGTTATAGCCTACTATACCTCTTCCGCGTCCATATTTTCCCATCGGTCGCGCTAGCTTTTCAGATTACAGGTAACAGGTTTCCTCCAGTGCGTCGCTGGTTTACTGTTGCCTAACCCTTTGCTATACCCCATAGGCTGTAGGAGTGCTAAGTTCGCACTACTACAGGCTTTATCGCGCCAGACGCACGTCGCCATGACTCCTCCCCCTCCCTCCCAGGAGCGGGAGGAGTCAATGGCAGTTTTATATATTGTCTACTTAAGCGTATAGGTCCCACCTGGCACGCATCAATTCCCTCAAGTCAAATCATTCCCATTTGGTTAGCAGGGCTCACAAACACTTCGGCTGTGTGAGACTGACTTCAGCGTGGAGGGGCTGTGGTCTAAAAAAAAAAAAAAAAAAGCACGCGCAGACGGACCACGATGGCGCGCACGAAGCAGACGGCTCGTAAATCTACTGGAGGCAAAGCGCCGCGCAAGCAGCTGGCCACCAAGGCGGCTCGCAAGAGCGCGCCGGCCACGGGGGGAGTGAAGAAGCCACATCGCTACCGCCCTGGCACTGTCGCGCTGCGAGAAATCAGGCGCTACCAGAAAAGTACCGAGCTGCTTATCCGCAAGCTGCCCTTCCAGCGCCTGGTGCGAGAGATCGCCCAGGACTTCAAGACAGACTTGCGCTTCCAGAGCTCGGCCGTCATGGCGCTGCAGGAGGCCAGCGAGGCTTACCTGGTGGGGCTCTTCGAGGACACCAATTTGTGCGCCATCCACGCCAAGAGGGTCACCATCATGCCCAAGGACATCCAGCTTGCCCGGCGTATCCGTGGCGAGCGTGCTTGAGTTCCTTGCCATTTTTTTTGCAAGGGGGAAAAAAAAAAACAGCCCTTATTAGGGCTAAAAATAACTGTCAAATTTGAAAGGAAAACAGTTGTCTGGCTTTTTGTACCTATTAGCTGTCGTTGACCTTTACCCAGCCAATAATATATTACATTAATAAGAATTTGGAAAAACACAGTTATAGTGTCTGTGTTTTGAGGTGGTTGTTTATATTGTACACAAAAGATTTGCACACAATGCAATGTATTCTGCATAGGAAATAAAAACTCTTCAAACAGTGCCTGTCTGCAGTAGCAGCACCATCAGCAGCAGCAGCAGCAGCAGCATAAAGTTCACCATTAATACCCTGAGACCTAATCCTTACAAAAAAAATATGTGTGTGTGTGTGTGTATATATGTGTATATATATATATATGCTGAAATAAGAGTGAGATGTTTGTAAGACGTTTTCCTGCTTAAAAACTTTAAATAATTTTGCACCTAAACTATACACACAATGTAATTGATAAATTTCTTTATTTATTTATTTATTTCCCCCGCTTCAAATACCATAAGAAATTTTTTAACCAGAATTTTACCTAACGGCAGAGGTGTGGCTATAGGAGGCAATGATTGCAACAACTGATACCTTCATGACTAGTATTGTTGGCCCTTAGAAGGGCCGATAAGGTGGTACAGTGCCACAGAAAGTGCCAGCGGTCCTGCTGGCATCTTCATTTCCGCTTTGGGGCTGCTTTCTTGGGCGACTTGCTCTTTGGGGCAACCTTCTTTGGCTTTGGAGCACGGGGTTTCTTCGTGGGAGGTTTGGACACCTTTTTTGCCTTTGAAGGTGCCTTCTTGGGCTTGGGGGTTGCAGCTGCTGCCTTTTTTTTCTTTTCTGCTGTAGGCGGAGTCTTCTTGACTGGTTTCTTGCCCACCGCTGCCTTCTTGGCTACGGATCGCTTCTTTTCCTTAGGGGCAGCTGCACCACGCTTGCCGCTTGGAGCCTTGGGCTGGTCCGGAGCACCGGTGGTCCCTGAAGCCAGCTTGAAGGAGCCAGACGCACCCTTGCCTTTGGTTTGGACAAGCTCGCCGCTAGCCACTGCTGCCTTCAAGTATTTCTTGATGAAAGGTGCCAGCTTTTCCGCATCTACTTTGTAGGTAGAGGCGACGTATTTCTTGATGGCTTGCAGTGATGAGCCGCCCCTTTCCTTGAGGCTCTTGATCGCAGAGGCCACCATTTCAGATGTGCGCGGGTGCGCGGGCTTGGCTCGTGGCTTCTTCGACGCAGCCTTGCCTTTCTTCGGGGAAGCTGCCTGTGATGGGGCAACAGCTGGTGCTGCAGTCGCTGCTGCGGTATCTGCCATGACGAGACTGATCCTACAGAATGCAAGAGCAAAGTGAAAATAAAATTTTTCTCTCAATTTTTTTTTTTTTTTTTTTTTTTCCTAACCTAAGTTTAAAACTAAGTGTATTGGGAGGGGTCCGGGTTAGGGAGAGACTCTAAGTGCGTCTCAGGCCGAAGCCTATACGCTCTAATCATGCAGGGGGTACCATGCAGAGAAGGGAACATGCATATGTGCTAAGGAGGGGGATTGGCCAGCCATGGCAGCAATTGGCGCCATGACTAACTCCCCTCACTTGACTATTCTAGACTATACTAGATAAGTTGGGCCCAGGTAAAACCTGCATAGACACAGGGAAAACCCTGGGCACTTACATGCGGGATGCAAAAATTCATGCATTAATTTCATGCTGGTTGGTTACGGGAGTAGAAGGATGGCTCAGGAAGAAGAGTTGGAAGAGTAGAAAATGTCTACTAAGCAAGGGCGGGCACTTGGGCATTTCTGTCCGCATTTTAGTTTGGTAGGACTGGTTTTTAGGGGGCGACTTTAGTCGTTTCCCGCCAGGCTGCCAGCCAGCCAGGTTAGCTGAAAAAGAAGTACATATTGCAGCTGTATATATATGACCGCAGCTCCCAGGTTGCCCCAGCTGCCACGGTCATGCATGCCCGACACATTGTGCTGCCAGCCTGGGCATGTCAATCATCGGCTAGGCCAATGTTGCATATTTGCACCGCAGGACGTGGTCAGGCACATGGTCAGACACCTATTATGTTCACTTAATATATTTTAATCTAAGGGACAGTCAGGACATATGTGTGTAGTTCATTAGGGCCCCGATGGGCCAAAAACGCGACTGGTTTCATTAGAACCCCGCTGGGTCAAAAACGCGACTGGTTCAGCGATCGGCGCAACGAGTGTAGTGGGGGTGTGGGGGCCTTAATTCCGACACATGTTGCTGCCAGCCTGGGCATGTCAATTATTGGCTAGTCCAATGTTGCATATTTGCACCGCAGGACGTGGTCAGGCACACGGTCGGAATCCTATTAATTAATACTTAATATTATACTTAAATTAGAATGCAATATAATATAATATACCACCCTACTGCACCCACCATTGCTGCAGCATTCCACTCGTTGGCAAGGTCAGCTTCAACGGTGTTTATTTGCACTGACAGCTGGCGGCACAGCAGAGTAGCATCTAATTTACTATTATTTAAATTACTCAGCCCTCCGAGTATTTAAATAAATTTAATCTAAGTTTCGAGCTGCCTTGTGTGGGTTTAAATAATTAAATTATTTAAATAAGCTATGAGTTGAAGTGAAACCTTGCAGGTTAAATGCCTATGCGAAAGCAGTAGTCAGTAATTCAAAATCTCATGTCTTTCAGAAACACAACCAGCACTGGGGGTGAAACCAACCAGGCCGGCCATGACCATCAGTCATAGAGAGTCAGCCCTAACATGTCAGGCAGTGAACTCCTGGGAGTCGAACCACCACCCGCATGCTTCGGACCATTTTGAATTAGCATTCAAACAGGTTGGTCGTGCATGTAATTGTGTGTTGGCTGGAGGGCGCCGTGTAAGCCTAGTGGGAAGGCTCTACTCATAACATGTTCTATGAGCTGTTTGGGTGACGCGAGCTCCGCGCGCGAGTGTGCGCGCACGGAGCCGGGGAGGTACTGCGCTGCTCCGAGCGCCGGCTACTAGTTTTGTTTGGAGGGGGTCGTGCGCTGGTTGGCTGTCAGGCTCGGCCAATCAGGGGGCGCCTCGCCCGCAGCTACGGCGGGCGGTGCGCCAGGATTGATTTCGGAAGCTTATACTTCTGTGTATTATTTGGATCATAGTTTCCAAGGGAGGAAATATGTGGATTTAAATTATTTACGCATTTATCGTAAAAATTTTGGGTTGTGCGGATATAAAAATCTTGCAAAGTTTCAGTGTTAGTTTCACTGTGCAAGTTCTCTACTGGACAGTATATCGGGGCGTCTGCAGCGATTCGAATGCATCTATTCTGAACTCGCTGCAGTTTTATTAGATGGCAGTATGCTGCAGTAGCCCAGACTGGGGCTGCATACGTGATTATCGGGCGTATGAGAGCTTTGTAGAGCAGTAATCCATTTTTGACTGTGCTGCCACATCGCCTGCTCATTACAGGATATAATGCGCGCATTCTAACCTGAGCTTGGGTTTGTTTAATGTCAATGTGCTGTCTCCACAGGAGTTTCCTATCCATGTGGACACCTAGGTATTTAACTACGTCCTTGTGAGGGATTGGCTCATCAAATAGGCGTAGTTGCGGCCTGTTGTCGGCTGGCGGGAGGTTTTTGCGTGTAAACACAATCGCCTCAGACTTGGTCGTGTTTACTTTTATGCGCCAGGCTGTACACCACTGTTCAACTTCAGTGAGCGCAGTCTGGAGCCTGGTAGTGGCCAGCTGTAGGTTATGAGATCTGCTATACAGTACAGTGTCGTCTGCATAGCAGCCTAGCTTGACTAGTCTATGTGCGGGGCGAGGCATGTCGCGTACATATATATTAAATAGTACTGGGCCTAGGATGCTGCCCTGCGGCACTCCGGCTTTAATTAATTTTAGGTCAGACGTTGCCCCTTCAGATGACACTCTAAAGGTTCTGCCTGCTAGGTAGGATGCAATGAGTTTAGTGTAGCAATCCGGGAAGTTTGCTTCATACATTTTATATATTAGCCCTGCATGAAAAACTCTATCAAAGGCCTTTTCTACATCGAGAAACGTAGCAACTACGTAGTCTTGGACGTTGAATGCGCTGGTTATCTCTTCGGTAAGACGGACCAGTTGATGGGTAGTCGAATGAGCACTGCGAAAGCCAAATTGCTCATTTGGCAGCAAGTTATGTTCGTGTATGTGTACTTTAAGTCTGTGTAAAATTATGCGCTCCGCAACTTTAGACACAGTACTCAATAGGCTTATTGGCCTGTAATTTTGGGGCAGTGTTTTGTCCTTGCCCGGCTTGTGGAAGACTATTACTTTTGCTTCCTTCCACTGGGAGGGAAAAATATTCAGTCTGAGCATTGCATTAATGCATTCAGCCAGATATTCAAAGGCTTCGTCTGGAAGCTGTTTGAGAACAACTGCTTGTATGCCGTCGTTCCCAGGGGCTTTTCGCGGCTTCATATTCTTGATAGCACGCTTAATTTCTTGGGCCTGGGTGGGGAGAGGCTCAGAGATAGTGGGCTGGTGCAGTTTAGCGCGGAGTTCGCGGTAAATTTGTGCAGTGAATGGCCTGTCACAAGGCTGCAAATTGGGCTGGAATGCTGTTTCTAAGGTGCTTGCGAAAGCTTGCGCCTTGTCCTGGGGAAGAAATGCGAGTCCATTATTTGTTTGGAGGGGTGGAATTTTATCAAATTTATTCAAAATTCGCTTAGTCATTGCCCAGGTACTCCCGTCCTGTACATTGAGCTTCGCGATTTTGGCTTCCCACTGGCTGCTACGCCACAACGAGAGTTCATCTGATATAGCAGTTTGAAGCTCGTTGATTCTGCGTTTAATAATGTGCGTGCGTCGCCGTGTGTATTCGCGGCGCAGTCTGTTCTTTTGCGATATCATATCGCAGATGTATGCTGGCAGCTCGTCATGCATTAACTTAACCTCCTTTTCTGGGATGCACTGGCTAATTCCGTCTTGAATTTTCGCGGTAAAAGTGGTTATAGCGTTTTCTAGATTATCACTATTATTTATTTCGTCGAGTTCTGAAAGATGTAATGACAAAAAATTTTTAAAGCTAACCCAATCTGCATTTTTGTAGTCCCTGACTTTACGAGGTGGGTTCGAGTCGACATTTGCGTCGTCAAAAATTAAATGAACAGGGAAGTGGTCAGACGTTAAGTCGTGTACAACTTCGAGTTCGAATCCCGAGTGCACACGTTTATTAATAACGATGTCTAGAACATCTGGGAGAACCCCCACACGCCCAGTGTCGTGTGTGGGCTCCATGGGAGCATGAATTTGGTAGTTGTGATTTAATTGGTGGTTATAAAGAATTGTACCATTCTGTGTGGCTCGCCTGCTGTTCCACTCTCTATGTTTAGCATTTATGTCTCCTAGAGCGAGGAAGGTCGGGGCCGCCCCATACAGGGCGTCCAGATCAGCCACGCTCAGGGACCTACCTGGTCGCGCATACATAGAAATAATTTTTATGTTTTGCCTGTTAATAGTTAAGTTAATTGCTACTGCTTCGAGATTCTGAAAATCGGGGAGCTGCCATTCAGTGTTTTTTATGCTTTTATGGACAATAAGGGCTACTCCCCCTCCTCTTTGATTAACTCTGTCGCGCCTATAGATTGCATAATTTAGTATAGTAATTCTATCAGTCGGAATTAAGTGGGTTTCATTAATCGCAGCTATTTTTATTTTGTATTTTTCTAAGTGGTGAATTAATTCCGGTATTTTATTTTTAATGCCGCGTGCATTCCAGAATAGGAGGGACTTAAGACTATGGGCCGCGGTTGGTATGCAACACTGGGCCGGATTACGAGCTGCCATTGAGCTTGGCAGCCAGTGTCTGGACGAAGCCCATCATCGCATGGACTTTTTCTGTTAGGGAAACAGATGGGTCGCACCATATAACCATAAGCTGGCACATGGGGACGATTGTGGCCGCCAGATTTTCATCCGTGTTGAAAGTGCGCGACTGTTCGAGCACTTTCTGGAAGTCAGCCAGGCCCGGTTTCGAGGCTGGCTGCTGTTGGGGCGCGGGCGGTGCAGTTGGCAGCATTGGAGCTGCGTCTACCGCCATGCTCGTCTCAGGTGCCGGGGCTACCTGCGGCCGGGAGAGCGCGGTCGTGCGCTTCGCCGGGGCTGGCGCAGCCTTAGCTGCTACGAGCTTATCCTGGGCAGGCTGTCGCGGCCTGTCCTGCCCAGGCTGCGGGGGCCTTTCCTGAGTGGGTCGCGGGGGTTTGCCTTGGCCATTTTTGTGGCCCGTCGGGTGTTTTTTGACCCCCTTCCGCTGCCAGGGGTTGTTCGCCAGCACTGGGTAGTCCAGCTCGTTGTAGCTGGGCTCGCAGTGCTGCTCCAGGGGCGCGAATCGGTTGCCACCTGCCTGCTGCAGGTAGTCGCCGAAGCTCCGGGGAGGAGGGTACCTCGGTGGACCCCAGGGGTTTTGCCTCGGGGGGCCAGAGAAGCCCGGAGGGGGCCGTGGCATCGGTTGCGGCTGGGGCTGCATTGCAGCGCGCCTGTTTTCGCGCAGGTCGCGGCGAGACTGTTGCTCGCGCTGCTTGCGTACCTGGGGCGGAAGGTGCCTGCGGGTCTCTTTTTTATAGACCTGGCAGCCCTTGTAGTTTGCGCAGTGTGCCTCCTTACAATGCGCGCACTTTTTGTGCTCCTGGTTGCCCCCATTGGGGCAGTCGGGAGCGCGGTGTGGCCCGCTGCACCACCGGCACACAGGGGCCGCGTGGCAGGCCTTGCCAACATGGTTATAGCGTTGGCAAACGCTGCATTGGGCGGGGCCTGAGGGGCGCCTGTAGTCGACGACACGCACCAGCATGCCGCCGAACTCTGTCAGGGAGTAGATGCGCTCAGAATCGCACGTCTGAGGCACCTCAATGACCAGGGCGTCGCATTTTTCCCTGCGCAGCCTGTTCTCCAAGAACCAGTGGTTCTGGACAGGCAGGTTCAGGGCTGCAAATTCCTCCTGGAGGAAATCGGTCGGGGTGTGGCGGTGTACTCCGCGCAAGACGAATTTCTTGGGCACTTCGTCTCTCTGAAGGAGGACGGAGTGCTGGGCGCCTATCGCCTTAAGGGCCTGGACTGCCCTTTGGTAGTCCGGGACGGACGCAGGATTGACCTGGATCTCGTCCTTGCCGCGGTTTTGGCAGGTGAACTTTTCCGCCAGGGCCTGCTTGAGGGCGGTGTATACCCTTGGGTACGTGTGCCCCTGGTCTAAAAACACGAACAGGGGCTTCACTCGGAGCTTTTTGGGCGGTGCCGCAGCTCCGGCGGCATGGCCTGCAGTTGGTTGTGGGCGAGGGGGGGAGGGGCCCGCCTCGTCGTCGCTGCTGCCTGCACCGGACACCTCCGTGTGCAGGCGCTTGTTGCGCTTACCAGTGGCAACACTCCAGCCACTGGATTGATCGGAGCTAGGCCCTGAGGGGGCCTCGCTTTCTGTCATCTCGACAGCGTCGCTCATGTCGTCGTGGTAGCCTACGCTCGGGTCCACCCACTGACCGTCCCCCGGGGCTAAGTTAGCCGGGTTCAGGCTAGGCTACAGGGGAGCTAGCTCCCCGGGTGTTGCCGAGTTGTTGGTTGCCAATAACTTACTCTTTACCGCAGCTCTCTCTTACCGCCTGTGCGCATGTAGCACACAGGCACCTTTCAGTACACCGCTGGGTAGCACACTGATTTTTCAATGTTTTCTAAATGTCAGCAGTCTACGATGACATAATGGGCAGTTCCACTAATAGTGTAATTTTTTTATGGCAGCTGCACTGTTTAATTTGCACTGCGAGCTGTTTAAATTTACTGCTACACCAAACAGGGAACTTTTCATTTGCAGATGTTATTCAAGGAATCAAATACGTAATTTGTGCTGGAATCACTTGAAAATGGTTAAATTAACTTAGGTATACTTTAGTGTATAGTATGCTGAAAATGTGGAGATAATTTCATGAAGGCTGTTTGCTGTGGAAGCACTAGCAAATCACCTTGTTCAGTGCCACCTGGAATGGCTTTCTTCGTGCACCTCCAAGGATGATGTGATTATTATTGTGAGTAAATTTTGTTTACATTTTCATTGTGTGAATAATAAAACTTTTAACTGTACACACAACAAGCATTTCACTTGGATCTGATGCATTCTCAAGAGTGCAGTTTCTGTTTAGCTTTTAAAACTGGCTGCCCTTCAATTCACTCAAGGTGCAGATGCAAGTTGCTGATGAAGTATTCCACACACATGCTACATTGGAGAAATATTTTAATAAAAATTAAAACTCTTGCAGGATTTCGAATAAAAACTATCCTATTTATCCCTTCTATGTTTTGGTACTGCGAAATTGAGAGAGGTAAGTAAGTTGTGAGGTTATTTTTACTTGCTTGCATGTGAGGTTAGCAGAGCAAAAATATTTTTGAAATTGCAGATACATGGTCACTTTATTTCGTTGCAAACATTTATAAGCTCGTAATCTTATTTAAAGTCTCCATACTTAATGCGTTTGGAAAACCTTCTTTCTCTCAATTTT
Organism: Bacillus rossius redtenbacheri; assembly: GCF_032445375.1. Taxonomy (NCBI): domain Eukaryota; kingdom Metazoa; phylum Arthropoda; class Insecta; order Phasmatodea; family Bacillidae; genus Bacillus; species Bacillus rossius. The sequence goes on from NW_026962393.1 coordinate 951,704, forward strand.
ACAATGGAACAAAATTTTACTTGTATGTGTACATTAATTCCATCTCTAAATGATGTAGGTTTACGCACCGAGATCAGGTACATTGTAGAGAGAAAAACACACGAGTACCTGCTTATTTTGAAGTTTTAATGAGTATATTAAAAAAAAAAAAAAAAAAAAACGATAAAAATATAATTGAAAAAGTATATTATTCACGTATTTTTGAGGATGAGGGGAGGGGGTGTTTTTGTCCGATGGTCGTTTATCTTTAAAGAAATTTCCGTTGGACCTGTGCGTTCTTGCTCTGCCAATTCTCGAAAAATGAAATATTTTAAGTCGTCTTTTATGTGCTAACTTCATTATATTTGGCTGCATTCGTATTTTTATTAGTTTTGAAACATTCATGTCACGGAAAATAATCATAAACCAGGACAAAAACGTTTTGACTAAATGTTCTAGGTTGGTTGTAAAACATTTTCTTATTTTATTTCACATCGGAAACATCTGTTAAGTTGTAAGCTTTGTAATGAATGCGACAGTCACTTGTTCGCTGAAGTGTTTGTTTAAGAAATTAGTATTGTAAATTTGTTTATGGTCTTGTTAAATGAAATTTTAAGTGAAATCATTTGGGAAAACAGAGGCTACAGGAATTTTCAACACAACTTGATGACCGACGTTGTGACTAGTGTGGGAGTGTGTGCTCGTGTAAATATAAATTTTTCTTACTCCTCGTGCCGGTCAACAGGAAAACAGCGAGTGTGTTATCTCATCGCGGGCGTGTGATTGCGTGTGGTAAATTGTGCTAGGTTAATTACCGCAAAACTCCACTGTGTGCAAATATGTAGTGTGTCGCTGTATGCAAATATTTGGTATGTCTTTTTTTTTTTTTTTTTTTTTCAGGCAATACACACTTTGAATTTTACACAATTTCGATGCTGCAACCTAAGTGTATACATGCGAATAGGATTGCTTAAATGAAAAAGTAAAGTAGGAGGTAAGTGCAAATGTTTCCAGGAGGTTATGCACACACAATCTATTTTATGAATTAATAGTTATTATCTAAGAAAATGATAGAAGATTATAAATAATGTGTGCAGAATAATACAGAATTTGCATGTTACACAAAAAAAAAATATATATATATTCCAAATATTGTTAGCAAAATGCACCTAGATTAGTGAGCTGGATTTATTTTTTTTTTTTGTATTTTTGTTCTGTTGATCCCACGTGGAGTCAAGGCTCCGGGATATAGAACATGTATGTGCAGACAATTAATATTTACATGATGCAAGTTACCAAGAAAAAAAATTTCAAAAAAAAAAAATACATAACATGTTACACAATTTAACTTTATGCAAAACATGAAGCAGCTGTTATCACAAGTCCATTCAACAAATTAACAGTTCAATTTCTCTATTATCAATCAAATTAAAGAATAGCTTCAGAGGGTAGGTAGGATATTCTAGAAGAATTTTTTTTACTGTTTTTTTTTTTAATACTGGTAAATTGTTTTAGTTATTTTCTGTGATATTAAGTTGTAAAGTTTTACTCCCAAGTAATTTAGTCCATTTTCAAATCGCCTAGTGTTATGTTCAACTATCCTCAATTTACTAGCATTTCTGGTGTTATACCTATGTGCGAATATCTAAAAAAAAAAAAAAAAAAAAAAATAATAATTTTTTTTTTCTTCTTTTTCTTAAGAATGAATAAAAAGTTTCTAGAACGTATTCATTTATGGCAGTCAGGACTTTAAGTTTTTTGAATTTTGGTCTGCAGTTAGATGATTTTTTATCTTTTGTTATTATTCTAATAGCTCCTTTTTTTTTTTTTTTTCCCCCAATGTTATATGGCAGAAAGAGTAGAGCTATGGCTACTGTGACATCATGCATTGATGGGAAGGTTATTGTTGGATAACAAAAATTTAGATGATATAATTTTTATTTTTTTCCATACACAACACATTGCAGGTACAATTTTACAGGTTACAGCTGTACCACCTCTAGTATTGCTGCCGACCATCCAACAAATGAGCACACTAAACAGGCATTGATGACATTGTTATCAACGTCTTTTTGAATCTCTCATTATTATACATAACTGCCCACTGAAACAGAGAAACTTCAAAATAGGTGTGTGTGTGTGTTTATATATATATATATATATATATATATATATATACATATATACATATATACATACATACATACATACATACATACATACATATACACTTATATATTTATTTTTTCACTTTGAATTTTGTATGAGGTATACACATGCAAAGATTCACAGCTACTGGGTGGGTGAGTGAGTGAGTGAGTGAGTGAGTGATTGATTGATTGATTGATTGATTGATTGATTGATTGATTGAGAGAGAGTGAGTGTGTGTGTTAGGGGGGGGGGGGGGAAATGTGGTGATTGTGGGGGAAAAAAAAATTTAAAATTGAAATTTTTAAAAAAAAATTTTTTTCTGTAGGGTGCAAAATAGGAACCGGTGTGTTCATCGTGATATGGCCGTTGGCAATGATATAGATGTTTTTTTTTTGCAGTTTGTATTTGCCACTCGAAATAGCTATACCAGGTGTGATTGTTACAAACAACAGGAGAAATCGTGTAATGAACACTCTTTTACTTCCCCCCCCCCCCCCCTCCCCACACACAACACCCACCACCCTCACCATCCCAACCACCAAAGCCCTCTTCAAAATACACTCTCACACACACACACAAACCCACACTCTATAACTGATGAACATTACCATAACTTCTTAAAGCCATTAGATAATATTTAACTCAAGAAAGGTATTGTGATATGTTTAAAGAAAGAAAGGTGAAACCTTTAACTTTACCAGCAGGTATTAGTATCACTGAGGTATCTTCTAGGTTGTAGCAGCAATAGTAGTAATAATAATAAAATTAAATAAGGTAATAAAAAAGAAAAGTTATACATGTGATCAAATCATGAATGTATAAAACTGGAATGAATTTAAATTTTTTTTATTTTTCTTCATAGGCTGTTTTGAAATTGATGAGTAAGTGCCTCTTCTTTTAAATTTTTTAATGCTGAACACTGTTACATAAGAGATGAATGTTTAGAAAATTTAAAAAAAAAAAAGCTAGCCCAGCCCCCTCCCCCCCTCACACAAAATCCAAACAAAAAAAAAACACCCTCCTTCAAAACATCACATAATCATCCAGCCAGCAGTGCAGACGAGAAATTTGCACTCGGGGCCGCCATTTTGACGATAAATTCTTGCATGGCACACCAAAGGTAGGAAAGAATTTAAAAAAATAAAAATAATGGGCGAGCACCCTCGCGTCTGCCTGTAGAAAATGAAGTTAAAAGTAACATAACCTAAAGACAGGCACACACTAGGGTGCTCCCAGGCGGTTGAGAAATTTTTTCCCGCCAAAAGACTTATATATATTATTTATTTTACTGTTTTTGGCAGGGGGCTATGTCGGTCTGTGTGCAAAGTAGTTCCTACTCCCGCCGCCAGGAGCGCGCGCGGTGGGTAGCGATGTTGTTTTTTCTGCTTTCATTTGTTTATTATTTAGAGGGTTAATGCTATGTAAATGTACGCAAGTTTGGTTATGTGTCGGTAGTTGTGCGAGATTTAATTTCCGAAACGAAATTTGACTTTCATCGGCCTGCATTTCTCACTTATTCGGAAAATACATGTGTGTTTATGTATGTATAATAATCGAGTGATTTTGTAATAATTTGGAAGTTTTGTTTGCGTGTGCGATGTGGGGAAGAAAAGGTGTGCACACGAGTCCTAGGGCTATATTTTTTTTTATTGCGAAATATTTACTTCATGTGGTGAAAAATTTTAAATTATTTGTGATGCAAGTGAAATTTTTTTTTTTTTTTCAGTTGGGTGATGTGTTTGTCCTCGTTTGTGTGCAAGGAAGCAAACATGCTGAAGGTAAGGGGCCATAAATGACACTTTAAAATATTAGTTTACCATTAATTTTGGTTAAATATTAAATTGCCATATAAGTAAAATCATGTCAACTGTTGTATTCCACCCAGTATAAGCTGTTAGTAATGGGTACTTAATATAAATAGAATAAATGTAAGCATTTTCGTCTGCATGAAAATTCACTTTTTTTTTGGATCCATTTGTACTGTGGGTAGTTAAATAGTACATTATGTTGTTTTTACTTCGAAGTACAAAACATCTTGTGCATGATTGCAAATTCAAACGCAGTTAAGCATAATATGAATTCGAATTATGTGTGTGTGTGTGTGTATATATATATTTTTTTTTCAGTTTTTTTTTTTTTTTTTTTACTGTGTCCAGTTTTAGCACAAATGGAATTATTTTCAAAGTGAATCGATGCAACTGGTCTTTGCCATTAATATTGATATATGATCTAACTAAATTAAATAGAAAGGATTTTTTTATTTATTTTTTTATATATATAAATATATTTGTAGCAATGTACTAATGACCACAGAAGTAAGCAAAAAAAAAAAAATATATATATATATATCTCAGCCAGTAAACCATGCGTCTTAAAGACTTTTTTTAATGAAAATATTTCTGCCTTGGTTAAGCTTACATTTACTATCATAGGGATTGAGGGAATTGTAGAACAGCAGCAGAAGCATTTCCTTTCATGATCATGTTCTTGGTCCTGAAAAGGACCGTTTATGTAAGCATGTGCACACCAGACCTGCTCACTTGGAGCTGGTGTATTTGGTGACAGCCTTGGTGCCCTCGCTGACAGCGTGCTTGGCCAGCTCCCCGGGCAGCAGCAGTCTCACGGCCGTCTGTATCTCGCGGCTGGTGATGGTGGAGCGCTTGTTGTAGTGGGCGAGGCGGCTGGCCTCTGCCGCGATGCGCTCGAAAATGTCGTTCACGAAACTGTTCATGATGCTCATGGCCTTAGATGATATGCCAGTGTCCGGATGAACTTGCTTCAACACTTTGTAGATGTAGATTGCGTAGCTTTCCTTCCTCTTGCGCTTCTTTTTCTTGTCGCCCTTCGAGATGTTTTTCTGGGCCTTGCCCGCCTTTTTGGCTGCCTTACCGCTCGTCTTGGGGGGCATCGTAGGTCTGAGCTGTGCCGCTGTCGCTAGATGAGTGAGACGGGAATTTTTTTTTTTTTTTTTTTTGCAATAGCCCCTCCACGCTAAAGCCAGTCCCACACAACCGAAGTGATTGTGGGCCCTCCTATAAAAATGGGAGTGATGTGACGAGAGGAAATTTATGCGTGCCAGGTGGGACCTATACGCTTACTTTAGATACTGAAAAAATGCCAGTGCCACTCCCCACTCCTGCGGGGGAGGGGGGAGTAGCGCGGCGACGTGCGTCTGGCGCGAAGCAAGACTGCAGGAGCACGGGAATTAGTGCTCCGGCAGGCATAGGGGTTTAGCAAATGGGTTGGCAGCAGTAAACCAGCGATCGCACTGGAGGAAACCTGCTACCCGGTAGTGAAAATGTCCGCCCGGATATCCCAGAGGGGAGGAGGGGGAAAATTGGATAAGGTATAACGCATCTGCCTGGGATGGCCAGATGCGTTATGTTGGTGTAACCTGGTTACTTGTACATGGCAGGAACATGGAATTTGAAGATTGGTCTCAGCAACGCCGAGTTCGCCAGTCCGTCGGCGCGACCTGCAACTAAAATAACATAAACGTAAGAGTACACAGCACATGATGATTCATGCTGCGAAATTACAGGAGATCGTGCAGTGGGGACCTGACACAGGCACTGTGGTTGGCGTCTCTGTGACACATAGGACGGGGTTGTTAGATTTTATGACGAGAAAAAATTTTTAATCGTAGCACTAAAATCTAACACTGTGAAGAAATAACACTGAAAGAAATTTTATTTATGTCGCGAAAGAATTTTTGTAACACTAAATAATTTTCAATGGGTTTTGGGGTGGCAATCTTGGGGAGAAAATGATGTACTCTGCAGTCGGCGAGTCGCTGTGGCAGGGGAAGGGAGTTGCTAAAATTAGGACGAGAAAGAATATTAATCGTAGCACTAATATCTAACACTGGGAGGAAGGAACACTTGGGAATATTTAATTTTACGTTGCGAAATAATTTTTAACACTAATTATATACAGTGGGTGCTGTGGAGGGCAAACTTGGGGAGAAGCTGACGATCTCTGCAGTCGGCGCGCCGCTCACATGGCTGCAGGCACTATGGGCGGTGTCTCTGCATACACTGTAGCGAAGCACAAGGCAGAAGATCGTTGGAATGTGGTGTGATTGATTGCGTGAGAGTTGCTAAATTCGATGGTAAAAGACCGAAGCACTAGGTGTAGTGCAGAAAAAAGTTGTAATGAAAACTGAAGTGACTTCACTGCGCGGGCGCACGGGAATGGAACTAAGTGAAAGTTTTCTATACCGTCCGCAACCGCGCGCGACTACCTCGAGCCACGCCCCCTCGCGCGCTCGCAGCCAATCAGCGCTGTTCCGGTCGGTGGTTGTGAATTTCGTGTGTGCGCTGCCGCGGAATTACGGCGGCTTCTCGCACAACACGTGTTTTGGTCTCTTGTGTGTTCTTGAATCTTCAGGTTTATATTTTCCAAGGCTACGAATGAGTGGATTGGAGTGTGTGGCAGATTGGGAATAAAAGGATGACGATAGTTTAAAGTATATTCGCTGAAGTGTGTCCATGTGTAGCTCCTTGTGTATGAGTGCTGTGGGGACATAGATAGGCACTTGTGCGACTCTTCTGAGAGCTTTATTTTGCGCAGATTGCAGTGAGCGGAGATTTGTGTTGGAGGCATAGCTCCAAGCTGGGGCTGCATAGGTCATAATAGGCCTTATACATGCCTGATATAAAAGCTTACCGTTTGTTGTGGAGATGCTGCTCTTGTGATTTAGGAGAGGATATAATTGCGCGAGCCTCGCATAGGCCTTGGCTCGTTTGTTTTGAATGTGTTGTTTCCATGTAAGCCTGGCATCCATGAGTACACCCAGGTATTCCACACAGGGGTAGAAAGAGATTGCGGCATTGAAAAGTGATAGTAGTGGCAGATGTTCTGGAACATGGCGCTTGGTAAAAATAATGGCCTTTGATTTTCCTACGTTGACTGCAGTTTTCCACTTTGTAAACCATTGCTGCAGTAGGTTTAGTGCTGCCTGTACTCTCTGCAGTGCAGCCGCAGGCCTCACAGAGCTTGAATATAGCATCGTATCATCTGCATAGCACGCTACATCTACCCCCTGTGGGAAGGCTGGGAAGTCTGCCACATAGATGTTGAATAATAAGGGGCCTAGAACACTGCCCTGTGGTACACCAGCCTTGATGGTACGGCGTGTAGAGGTGGCACCTGGGATGCAGGCATGGAAGTGTCGTTCATGTAGGTAAGAATCTAGTGTGCGGACATATGTGTCAGGGATGTGTGCTGTGTGAAGTTTATAGATTAGGCCTTCATGCCACACACGATCGAAGGCCTTTTCTATGTCTAGAAATGTCGCAGCAGTGTACTGTCTCCAGTCAAAGGATAGTGTGATCTGTTCAACTATCCGCACCAGTTGGTGGGTTGTTGAGTGCCCCGCTCTGAAACCGAACTGGTAGTCAGGGAGAGTGTGATTTTGTTCCAGATTTTGTTGGATGCGGCTGGTGAGGATTTTCTCAGCTATTTTTGAAAGTGTATTGAGGAGGCTGATGGGACGATAGCTGTTAGGGAGGCGGGGATCTTTACCAGGCTTGGGGAGTAGGATGACTTTGGCGTTTTTCCACACAGTTGGCCATGTATTGGTGTTTAGTATGCCATTAATGCAGGTGGCTATTGCCTGCAGAGCTGGGTCCTGTAGTTGTTTTAGGACGATCGTAGGTATCTTGTCCATGCCAGGTGCCTTGTTGTTTTTTAGTGATTTTATTACTCTCCTCACTTCCTCAGGAGAGGTGAGTACAGGCTCCTCCAGGAGGGGTGAGTTCCTGATTTGGCTGACCTGGTCATTTACATGTATTTCATGCTCTGGATCTGTGGGCTGTACGTTTGGCTGGAAGGCAAGTTCTTGGCTGTCCGCCAGCGCTGCCACTTTGTCTGTGGGTGTGTAGGCGACGCCTCCTGTCGGGAGTTGGATAGGAGGGATAGTGATAGGTTTTTTGGAGAGTGATTTGGTTAGTTTCCAGAGGGAGTTGTCCTTTGTGGTGAGGTTGAAAAGTTTCTCGTCCCATACTCTGGCCCTATGAAGTGCGAGCTGATTGTTTACTTCTGTCTGCAGGTGTTGAAAAATCCTCTTCAAGGCTGGGCATCTGTTTCTCTGCCATCTCCGACGTGCTTGGTTCTTGTCTGTGATGAGCTCCTTTATGTAGAGTGGAAGTGTCGCCGGGTCAGCTGTTCGTTTTGAAAGTGGGACAGATACATTTATGGCTTCCGCAACTACCTGTGTGAGGGAGGCGGAATAGGATTGGAGGTCATTTGGGGAGGAAATGATGGCAACAGGATTAATGTGTTTTTCAATGTAGCTATTTAATTTATTCCAGTTTGCTTTATGGTAGTTGCGGCTTGTTTTAGGTTGCGTTGCTAGCGAGTCGGTATTTTCAAGCGTAGCAATAACTGGCATATGATCTGAGTGAAGCTCGTAGATTACTTCTAGTTCATAAATAAAATTTGTGTTCATATAAATGGTTATGTCTAGTACATCTGGTGTCTGGAGTGAGGAGGTGGGGTAGCGGGTGGGGTGATAGGGAGCGCACACCATGTATGTGCTCTGTTCCTGGTGTCGAAACAATGTGTGTCCATTTGCAGTGACCCGTGCGCAGTTCCAGGAGGGGTGCTTGGCGTTTAGGTCCCCTAGCAACAGAAAGGAGGGTGTGAATGTTGCCAGAGCCTGCAGGTTTTCTGTTTTTAATGATTTTCCTGGTGGGGCATAGGCAGCAATGACTGTGCAGGGCCTGCCATTTATAGTGACTGAGGCTGCTACTGCCTCCATCATGCCTAGGTCTGGAGTTTGTATAGTGTGGTGTAAGATGGTGGATTTTATTGCTAGAGCAACCCCTCCCCCCTGGGCTGTGCGATCCTTCCTGTGTATAATGTAACCCTGTAGTCTGAATGTGTCTGTGGGTGCCAGGTGTGTTTCTGTAAGAGCTAAAATGTGGATGTCGTGTTCCCGAAGAAATAACTCTAGCTCCTGTGTTTTGTGGCGGACACTGTTTGCATTCCATGTGGCAATATTTTTGATGGTGATGGTATGATTAATGTGTGGGTGCATGTGCAACGTCGGACATGGCAGTGATGAGCTCAACTGCAAGGCGGACTCTGTGTTCAAGGGGGACAGTAGTGTCTAACCAGGCTGTGAGGAGGTTGACAAGTTTTGTGGCTATGTCCATGTGGATTGGTTGTGTTGTGGCAATTTTTGTGAGAGTGCCCTTAAGCACTGAGCACGCCTTGAAGTTAGTGTCTGTCTGCGCTTGCGTAACCTCCATTGGGGGCAGTGGCAGCGGGAGGTTGGCAGTTATTGGTTGCGCCGGCTGGGCAACTGGAACTGGAACAGGCTGGCTGGCAGCAACAGCGGTGGCAGGATGTTGCTGCGCCGGGGCAGGTTGCTGAGTTGGTGCAGTTTGCCTGGCATTTTCACGCAGTGCAGCCTGCAGTTCAGTCAGCCGCGTTTGCTGCGGCTCACTGTTCTTAGGCTGCTGTGCTGGTCTGCGTGGCTCTTGTCTGCGTTGTTGCTGTTGCTGGGGTTGCTGCGTGTGATTGTGGTACGCAGCTCTGGCGTTTCTTTGCCTCTGCCCTCGTTGTTGACGCGGGGACCATGCAAGTGCATCGGGGTAGTCTTCTTCGTCGAGGCCTTGAAACCTATTGTTGGTTTGGGCTGGCCAGTGCTGCTCTCTTGGCAGACTTCTGGCCCTTCGACCATGGCGGACTTGTTGCCAGCCATCACTGTCCGCCTGATGGTTAGCTTGTCGAGATGGTGTGTGTTGTGGTTGTGGTGCCTGCCTGCCCGGTTGTCTTGTATGTTGGTAATAGTTATTATTAGGGGCAGTCTGCCGCAGATTGGGGGCGCCTCTGTCCCTAGGCCGGCGACGAGCCATGGCCTTGAGGTACTCAGGGCAGCCCCTGAATCTGGCATTGTGGCCCTGTTGGCAGTTTACGCATTTTGGCGGATTTGAGCAGCCCTGTTTGTGCTTGTGCGGCCCTGCACACTGGGGGCACGCGATCCTGAAATGGCATTGCTTAGACACATGTCCGAGCTGGCAGCAGTTGCCACACTGCAATGGCGCATTTGGGTGCAGGTAGTCGACAATGCGTACTCTGAGTCCAAATACATATTTAATTTGGTTGATTTTATCTTCGCTGCCCTGCGGCACATCCAGCAGGAACATGTTGAGGGCGCGCCTGTTGAAGTCATACATTTGATGAATGACTACGACAGGGACATGTTGCGCCAGAAGGTCGCTGGTGATGCGGCTGATGTTGGTGCCGGCAGGAATGTCCTTGAGGACGTACTTGAGGGGCTTGTCCTCTGGTGCGCGGGTTACGAAGAATTCGACCCCGGATTCTGAGATGATTCTAAGTCCCTCATGATACATGGGGACTGAAGCGAAGTGGTACATAGTACCCCTCTGAGTGTTTTTTGCCATGAATTTGATGTGGTGTTGCATGAGCTTGTCGTACAAGCATTCGTAAGGCACTTTTGCATTGTGCCACACTGTTATGGGGGCGGACTTGTAGATGGGGGGGTCCGCCTGTGTCTGAGGTTGAGATTGTGTGCCTTGGCTATCAGCTACCGGTGCCGGCAAGGCCGTGTCAGCCGGTGCTGTTGCCATGCAGTTGTCTGGCAACTGGGGGGCATGTGAGGGCCCTGGCTGCTGACCTATACTGAGATATTTGGCCGCGCGGTCATCTAGCTCATTGCTGGACCTTTTAACGCCTGCTCGGTCACTAGCAGTGATGTCCATTTGGCTAACTTGGCCTGTTGCCATTTTTACGAAAAAATTTGAATCTAGGGAATTATTACGGAACGCCTACCACAAAGGAAGGGAGTGGAGCACCCACTGACCTACGACCCTGGGACTGAGTTAGCCAGGGCCGCGGCTAGGCAACGAGGCGCTGCGCCTCTGGGTGTCACACACTCATATATACAAGCCTATCCGTCGCACGACGCGGTCGTAAAAACTGGGGGTGGAAATCTAACTGAATATGCTCACTGTGGCAGAGCAGAAACTACATGCTCACTGCACGAACAGCTAACAACTCAGTGAGTGGAGTCAGTGAGTGAGAGTGATGAGTGAGACGGGAATTTTTTTTTTTTTTTTTTGCAATAGCCCCTCCACGCTAAAGCCAGTCCCACACAACCGAAGTGATTGTGGGCCCTCCTATAAAAATGGGAGTGATGTGACGAGAGGAAATTTATGCGTGCCAGGTGGGACCTATACGCTTACTTTAGATACTGAAAAAATGCCAGTGCCACTCCCCACTCCTGCGGGGGAGGGGGGAGTAGCGCGGCGACGTGCGTCTGGCGCGAAGCAAGACTGCAGGAGCACGGGAATTAGTGCTCCGGCAGGCATAGGGGTTTAGCAAATGGGTTGGCAGCAGTAAACCAGCGATCGCACTGGAGGAAACCTGCTACCCGGTAGTGAAAATGTCCGCCCGGATATCCCAGAGGGGAGGAGGGGGAAAATTGGATAAGGTATAACGCATCTGCCTGGGATGGCCAGATGCGTTATGTTGGTGTAACCTGGTTACTTGTACATGGCAGGAACATGGAATTTGAAGATTGGTCTCAGCAACGCCGAGTTCGCCAGTCCGTCGGCGCGACCTGCAACTAAAATAACATAAACGTAAGAGTACACAGCACATGATGATTCATGCTGCGAAATTACAGGAGATCGTGCAGTGGGGACCTGACACAGGCACTGTGGTTGGCGTCTCTGTGACACATAGGACGGGGTTGTTAGATTTTATGACGAGAAAAAATTTTTAATCGTAGCACTAAAATCTAACACTGTGAAGAAATAACACTGAAAGAAATTTTATTTATGTCGCGAAAGAATTTTTGTAACACTAAATAATTTTCAATGGGTTTTGGGGTGGCAATCTTGGGGAGAAAATGATGTACTCTGCAGTCGGCGAGTCGCTGTGGCAGGGGAAGGGAGTTGCTAAAATTAGGACGAGAAAGAATATTAATCGTAGCACTAATATCTAACACTGGGAGGAAGGAACACTTGGGAATATTTAATTTTACGTTGCGAAATAATTTTTAACACTAATTATATACAGTGGGTGCTGTGGAGGGCAAACTTGGGGAGAAGCTGACGATCTCTGCAGTCGGCGCGCCGCTCACATGGCTGCAGGCACTATGGGCGGTGTCTCTGCATACACTGTAGCGAAGCACAAGGCAGAAGATCGTTGGAATGTGGTGTGATTGATTGCGTGAGAGTTGCTAAATTCGATGGTAAAAGACCGAAGCACTAGGTGTAGTGCAGAAAAAAGTTGTAATGAAAACTGAAGTGACTTCACTGCGCGGGCGCACGGGAATGGAACTAAGTGAAAGTTTTCTATACCGTCCGCAACCGCGCGCGACTACCTCGAGCCACGCCCCCTCGCGCGCTCGCAGCCAATCAGCGCTGTTCCGGTCGGTGGTTGTGAATTTCGTGTGTGCGCTGCCGCGGAATTACGGCGGCTTCTCGCACAACACGTGTTTTGGTCTCTTGTGTGTTCTTGAATCTTCAGGTTTATATTTTCCAAGGCTACGAATGAGTGGATTGGAGTGTGTGGCAGATTGGGAATAAAAGGATGACGATAGTTTAAAGTATATTCGCTGAAGTGTGTCCATGTGTAGCTCCTTGTGTATGAGTGCTGTGGGGACATAGATAGGCACTTGTGCGACTCTTCTGAGAGCTTTATTTTGCGCAGATTGCAGTGAGCGGAGATTTGTGTTGGAGGCATAGCTCCAAGCTGGGGCTGCATAGGTCATAATAGGCCTTATACATGCCTGATATAAAAGCTTACCGTTTGTTGTGGAGATGCTGCTCTTGTGATTTAGGAGAGGATATAATTGCGCGAGCCTCGCATAGGCCTTGGCTCGTTTGTTTTGAATGTGTTGTTTCCATGTAAGCCTGGCATCCATGAGTACACCCAGGTATTCCACACAGGGGTAGAAAGAGATTGCGGCATTGAAAAGTGATAGTAGTGGCAGATGTTCTGGAACATGGCGCTTGGTAAAAATAATGGCCTTTGATTTTCCTACGTTGACTGCAGTTTTCCACTTTGTAAACCATTGCTGCAGTAGGTTTAGTGCTGCCTGTACTCTCTGCAGTGCAGCCGCAGGCCTCACAGAGCTTGAATATAGCATCGTATCATCTGCATAGCACGCTACATCTACCCCCTGTGGGAAGGCTGGGAAGTCTGCCACATAGATGTTGAATAATAAGGGGCCTAGAACACTGCCCTGTGGTACACCAGCCTTGATGGTACGGCGTGTAGAGGTGGCACCTGGGATGCAGGCATGGAAGTGTCGTTCATGTAGGTAAGAATCTAGTGTGCGGACATATGTGTCAGGGATGTGTGCTGTGTGAAGTTTATAGATTAGGCCTTCATGCCACACACGATCGAAGGCCTTTTCTATGTCTAGAAATGTCGCAGCAGTGTACTGTCTCCAGTCAAAGGATAGTGTGATCTGTTCAACTATCCGCACCAGTTGGTGGGTTGTTGAGTGCCCCGCTCTGAAACCGAACTGGTAGTCAGGGAGAGTGTGATTTTGTTCCAGATTTTGTTGGATGCGGCTGGTGAGGATTTTCTCAGCTATTTTTGAAAGTGTATTGAGGAGGCTGATGGGACGATAGCTGTTAGGGAGGCGGGGATCTTTACCAGGCTTGGGGAGTAGGATGACTTTGGCGTTTTTCCACACAGTTGGCCATGTATTGGTGTTTAGTATGCCATTAATGCAGGTGGCTATTGCCTGCAGAGCTGGGTCCTGTAGTTGTTTTAGGACGATCGTAGGTATCTTGTCCATGCCAGGTGCCTTGTTGTTTTTTAGTGATTTTATTACTCTCCTCACTTCCTCAGGAGAGGTGAGTACAGGCTCCTCCAGGAGGGGTGAGTTCCTGATTTGGCTGACCTGGTCATTTACATGTATTTCATGCTCTGGATCTGTGGGCTGTACGTTTGGCTGGAAGGCAAGTTCTTGGCTGTCCGCCAGCGCTGCCACTTTGTCTGTGGGTGTGTAGGCGACGCCTCCAGTCGGGAGTTGGATAGGAGGGATAGTGATAGGTTTTTTGGAGAGTGATTTGGTTAGTTTCCAGAGGGAGTTGTCCTTTGTGGTGAGGTTGAAAAGTTTCTCGTCCCATACTCTGGCCCTATGAAGTGCGAGCTGATTGTTTACTTCTGTCTGCAGGTGTTGAAAAATCCTCTTCAAGGCTGGGCATCTGTTTCTCTGCCATCTCCGACGTGCTTGGTTCTTGTCTGTGATGAGCTCCTTTATGTAGAGTGGAAGTGTCGCCGGGTCAGCTGTTCGTTTTGAAAGTGGGACAGATACATTTATGGCTTCCGCAACTACCTGTGTGAGGGAGGCGGAATAGGATTGGAGGTCATTTGGGGAGGAAATGATGGCAACAGGATTAATGTGTTTTTCAATGTAGCTATTTAATTTATTCCAGTTTGCTTTATGGTAGTTGCGGCTTGTTTTAGGTTGCGTTGCTAGCGAGTCGGTATTTTCAAGCGTAGCAATAACTGGCATATGATCTGAGTGAAGCTCGTAGATTACTTCTAGTTCATAAATAAAATTTGTGTTCATATAAATGGTTATGTCTAGTACATCTGGTGTCTGGAGTGAGGAGGTGGGGTAGCGGGTGGGGTGATAGGGAGCGCACACCATGTATGTGCTCTGTTCCTGGTGTCGAAACAATGTGTGTCCATTTGCAGTGACCCGTGCGCAGTTCCAGGAGGGGTGCTTGGCGTTTAGGTCCCCTAGCAACAGAAAGGAGGGTGTGAATGTTGCCAGAGCCTGCAGGTTTTCTGTTTTTAATGATTTTCCTGGTGGGGCATAGGCAGCAATGACTGTGCAGGGCCTGCCATTTATAGTGACTGAGGCTGCTACTGCCTCCATCATGCCTAGGTCTGGAGTTTGTATAGTGTGGTGTAAGATGGTGGATTTTATTGCTAGAGCAACCCCTCCCCCCTGGGCTGTGCGATCCTTCCTGTGTATAATGTAACCCTGTAGTCTGAATGTGTCTGTGGGTGCCAGGTGTGTTTCTGTAAGAGCTAAAATGTGGATGTCGTGTTCCCGAAGAAATAACTCTAGCTCCTGTGTTTTGTGGCGGACACTGTTTGCATTCCATGTGGCAATATTTTTGATGGTGATGGTATGATTAATGTGTGGGTGCATGTGCAACGTCGGACATGGCAGTGATGAGCTCAACTGCAAGGCGGACTCTGTGTTCAAGGGGGACAGTAGTGTCTAACCAGGCTGTGAGGAGGTTGACAAGTTTTGTGGCTATGTCCATGTGGATTGGTTGTGTTGTGGCAATTTTTGTGAGAGTGCCCTTAAGCACTGAGCACGCCTTGAAGTTAGTGTCTGTCTGCGCTTGCGTAACCTCCATTGGGGGCAGTGGCAGCGGGAGGTTGGCAGTTATTGGTTGCGCCGGCTGGGCAACTGGAACTGGAACAGGCTGGCTGGCAGCAACAGCGGTGGCAGGATGTTGCTGCGCCGGGGCAGGTTGCTGAGTTGGTGCAGTTTGCCTGGCATTTTCACGCAGTGCAGCCTGCAGTTCAGTCAGCCGCGTTTGCTGCGGCTCACTGTTCTTAGGCTGCTGTGCTGGTCTGCGTGGCTCTTGTCTGCGTTGTTGCTGTTGCTGGGGTTGCTGCGTGTGATTGTGGTACGCAGCTCTGGCGTTTCTTTGCCTCTGCCCTCGTTGTTGACGCGGGGACCATGCAAGTGCATCGGGGTAGTCTTCTTCGTCGAGGCCTTGAAACCTATTGTTGGTTTGGGCTGGCCAGTGCTGCTCTCTTGGCAGACTTCTGGCCCTTCGACCATGGCGGACTTGTTGCCAGCCATCACTGTCCGCCTGATGGTTAGCTTGTCGAGATGGTGTGTGTTGTGGTTGTGGTGCCTGCCTGCCCGGTTGTCTTGTATGTTGGTAATAGTTATTATTAGGGGCAGTCTGCCGCAGATTGGGGGCGCCTCTGTCCCTAGGCCGGCGACGAGCCATGGCCTTGAGGTACTCAGGGCAGCCCCTGAATCTGGCATTGTGGCCCTGTTGGCAGTTTACGCATTTTGGCGGATTTGAGCAGCCCTGTTTGTGCTTGTGCGGCCCTGCACACTGGGGGCACGCGATCCTGAAATGGCATTGCTTAGACACATGTCCGAGCTGGCAGCAGTTGCCACACTGCAATGGCGCATTTGGGTGCAGGTAGTCGACAATGCGTACTCTGAGTCCAAATACATATTTAATTTGGTTGATTTTATCTTCGCTGCCCTGCGGCACATCCAGCAGGAACATGTTGAGGGCGCGCCTGTTGAAGTCATACATTTGATGAATGACTACGACAGGGACATGTTGCGCCAGAAGGTCGCTGGTGATGCGGCTGATGTTGGTGCCGGCAGGAATGTCCTTGAGGACGTACTTGAGGGGCTTGTCCTCTGGTGCGCGGGTTACGAAGAATTCGACCCCGGATTCTGAGATGATTCTAAGTCCCTCATGATACATGGGGACTGAAGCGAAGTGGTACATAGTACCCCTCTGAGTGTTTTTTGCCATGAATTTGATGTGGTGTTGCATGAGCTTGTCGTACAAGCATTCGTAAGGCACTTTTGCATTGTGCCACACTGTTATGGGGGCGGACTTGTAGATGGGGGGGTCCGCCTGTGTCTGAGGTTGAGATTGTGTGCCTTGGCTATCAGCTACCGGTGCCGGCAAGGCCGTGTCAGCCGGTGCTGTTGCCATGCAGTTGTCTGGCAACTGGGGGGCATGTGAGGGCCCTGGCTGCTGACCTATACTGAGATATTTGGCCGCGCGGTCATCTAGCTCATTGCTGGACCTTTTAACGCCTGCTCGGTCACTAGCAGTGATGTCCATTTGGCTAACTTGGCCTGTTGCCATTTTTACGAAAAAATTTGAATCTAGGGAATTATTACGGAACGCCTACCACAAAGGAAGGGAGTGGAGCACCCACTGACCTACGACCCTGGGACTGAGTTAGCCAGGGCCGCGGCTAGGCAACGAGGCGCTGCGCCTCTGGGTGTCACACACTCATATATACAAGCCTATCCGTCGCACGACGCGGTCGTAAAAACTGGGGGTGGAAATCTAACTGAATATGCTCACTGTGGCAGAGCAGAAACTACATGCTCACTGCACGAACAGCTAACAACTCAGTGAGTGGAGTCAGTGAGTGAGAGTGATGAGTGAGTGAGAGTGAGACGGGAACTGAATTTTTTTCGTGAAAAGTTTTCTTGGCTTCTTGTTGCGCGACCAATCGGAGCGCTCCGCGGCTCGTGATTGGTCGCGCTCCGCGGAGGGACGTGTAACAAAAGTAATTTCCAGCGGCCGGGGCGCCACTTTCTCGTAGGTTGCGGACCAGTGTACAGCTTCTTCCTGGTAGCTTGTGTTTTGGTTATATTTCTTGTGTTCAGTGGTGATTTGTGCATCGAAGTGCTATATTTCGACATCTACGTACCTTCAGGCATCAGCACAGGTGTTTGTGCGTCGGGGCTCTGCCTAGCTACATTTTAAACTGTGTTTCTTACTTCGTGTTACTATGTCAACATTCTGCTTCGTCGGTGATGGATCGATTGTGAGTGTGGGAGTATCGATTCTGTCGCTTTGTGCTTACCTGCAACCAAGATGGCCGACAAAGACACTTTATCATTTCCATTGGGGCAACCTCCACTTTCGCCTCTTCCACCTCGCTCCCAGGGTGCGAATAAATTTTGGGCGACTCCTGGTCGGCATTCTGCTCATGCGGTTTCGTCCTCTTCCGATTCTGATGACGCTTCGCCTCCTGGTAGCCCTGTTGAGAGGAAGCCTGCCAAAATATCGAAGGATGCGGCAAAGGCTATTGTATCTCGCCACTGGTTTGCCTCTCAGCGCCCGAACGACGATGGTGGTAGCACGCCTTCTTCACGCGCCATTGCCCGGGCCGATCTACACAAGTCCCGGCGCACCCAGCTGGACTCCACTTTGGCGCTGAAGCGCCGTGCTGGCTCTTCAGTTGATGCCACAATTGACGCCGTGGCCCGGGGCTGCGCTCCTGCTGCTTCCACTTCGCGGGTGCCATCCTGGCCGGACGATTTGCACCGCATCGACTCTGACGGCCCTGGTGTGAGCCCGCGGCGTCGGGGCTCGCTCCCCGATGTCCATTTGCTCCACCAGGTTGAGGAGACCTGGCGCAGCCTCGCCGCCGGTGCGCCCCTGCCTGGCTCTACTGCCGGTGGGCCCATCTCCAGTTGCCCGGGGCCGTCCACTGATGGCGTCGGTGCTGCCATGGCGTCGGCGCAGGCGGCTTCGGGCTCCCTGTCCCGGGGACCGCGCCGGTCTGCTGTGGCGGACCCTGGCGTGCCTGGCCTGGCCGTCGGTGTCCCTCGTGGCTGTCCCGGGGCTGCCTCTGACACTGCGTCTGTGCCGGGTGTCCTGGCGGCGGCCGACCGTGTTGTCCCGCCGGCCCAGCCTGGTCTTCCTTCGACGCCTGCGCCTGCTGTGGCCCCTCGCCCGCCCGGGCTGTCACCGGATAGTGGTACTGCGCCACGGCGCATTCCGCCAATTGTTGTCAATACCAAACTGAATGTTGACGCCATTCGCGGGAACCGGTCGCTGCGGCAGAAGCTGCAGGGGAACTTCACCGTGGACTATCTTCGGGGCTATCCACGCTATCACCCCACAAGCCTGCACGACCGGGAGGCCCTGCTGACGTATTTCCGGGACCATGGCATCCCTTGCCACACGTTTCCATTGGGTCGGAAGACTTCACCCCGGATTGTCCTGGCGGGTCTCCCCTCCGAGACTTCCCAGGACTCGGTCCTGGAGGAACTGCGTGCCGTTGGGGTGCACCCCGAGTCGCTCCGGCCCCTCACTTCGGAGCGCGAGCTCCACCGGGGCTTCATCAGATTTCTCGTGGTCCTCGCAGATGCCGCGCAGGTCGCCAAGGCCCGAGCAGTCCGGCACCTCGCTGGCCTCACCGTCCAATGGGAGGAGTTCCGGGGCACGGCGCGGCCTCTTCAATGCCACCAATGCCAGAGGTGGGGACACCACGCGGCGGACTGTGGAAATCCCTTCCGCTGTCTCCGCTGCACCCAGCACCACGTCCGCGGGTCCTGCCCGAAGCTACCCGACGAGCCTCCGCAGTGCGTGAACTGCTCGGGGCCACATCCGGCGAATGCTCGTACCTGCCCCACTTACGTGCAGTTCATCGAGGGGCAGCTGCGTCGCCAGGGACCAAAGCCTCGTCCGCCGGGCCAGGACGCCTCTGCGGCGCCTCCTCGGCAGCCCCGTGCTCCGCTTCAGTTCCAGCGCCGGCCGCACGAGGACATGTTCCCGCCGCTCCCTTCGTTCTCTCTTCCGTCATGCCCCTCTGCCGTTTCCTACGCTGGGCTAGTGGCTAGCCAACCTGCGGCGCGTTCCCCGTGCCCACCTTTGGCCCCGGTCCCCCCTGCGCCCCAGCTACCCTCTCTCTTTTGTTCCGTGCCTGGTCCACCTCCAGTTGACTCTTCTTCTGTCTTGTTGCGCGCCCCACCTCCTGCTCCCACCACTGCTGCAGGTGTTTCGCCTTCCCTCGCTCCTCCCGGCCTGGTGCAGCCGGCGTGTCCCCCGGTGTCGCGAGCGCCTTTGGACTCGAGGGCTGAGGAGGGCTCGCGGGCTGTGCAGCTGCCCGCTGCTTCCTCCCTCGCTGCGGCTCCTGCTCCGGCTCCTGCCCCCCTGCCAGTCCCTTCGGACTGCCCCCCCGCGCCTGTCCTCCCTTCTGCTTCCTCTCTGCCGCCTTCCGTGCGCCCTCCGCCCGGGTTCCCGGCTTCCGCTCCCTTTCCTGTGTTTTTTGAGACTTTCAATTGGCTCGCCCGGCTGAATCTCCTCCCGTGGCTGCCGTTCTTTGCCGATGCCATCTTCCGCATCTCTCAGGCTCCTACCCCTCTTCTCCAGGCCGACATTTATTTCCAGTCCATTTTCCACTTCCTCCGGACTGTGCTCCCAGCAGCTTAAGTTTGTCCTCTGGAATGCCCGGGGCATTCGAGCGAAGCTGGGGGACTTCCGGCACTTCCTGTCCACTGAACGGCCTGCCCTTGTCCTCCTCTCTGAGACATGGCTCAAACCCGATCTCCCCTTCTCCGTGCCTGGGTACGTCGTCTATCGCTGGGACCGGGACACTCGTGGGGGTGGTGTTGCTCTCCTCATCCTGTCTACCATCCCGCACCATCAGCGCGCGCTGCCCCCCCTCCGCAATGCCGAGGCGGTGGCGGTGCGTCTCCTTCTGGCTCCTCATCCTCTCACTGTGTGCTCCGTCTATCTCCCTGAACATGGTACCTTCCCGGCAGACGACTTGCGTGCTCTCTTCCATCTGGACGCGCGCGTGGTCGTGGGCGGGGATTTCAATTGCCGGCATCGCGCTTGGGGCTGTGTGTCCACGAGCAATCGGGGCACTCAGCTTCAGCGCCTCGTTCAGGGTTCCCCCCGTCTCGCCATTCACGCTCCCCCCTCATTCACTTTCATTCCATGTCACGTCCGGCAGCGGCCGAGTGTCCTCGACCTCCTCCTTTCTGTTGGACAGGTGGCTGTGTCGGGGCTCGAGGCCCGGGCCGAGCTCACGTCAGATCACACCCCTGTCGTTGGTTTCGTTCGTACCGATTCTCTCCCCCTCCATGGACCCCGCCCGTGGTTCGACTTCAGTCGTGCAGATTGGGGTGCCT
>NW_026962393.1:977500-995000 GCF_032445375.1 Bacillus rossius redtenbacheri
TAAGAATAGTAATAATAGGTTAATAATAATAATATAATAATAAAATAATAACAATTTCCACTTCAGATTGATTTCGCCCTAAGAGTTAGTGATGAATTACATGCTAATATTATAGGATATGTAAGCATGTAAATGGCACTGTGGTTGGTGTCCATTGCGACTGCACATGTCCTAAATTCTTGTTAATAAAATAAAATAAATAAATAAAATGAGATAAATAAAACAATTAAAATAAATAGTTAGTTCTGAAGGCCTTTCATTCATTTTTTGTGTGGCACTGTTTTATAGTAGAATTGAATGTAGGTTGTCGAGGCAGAATTCTCTAAACAGTCCGCAGCCGAACATAGTATTTATCTTGCTGTTTCTGAGAGCGGAATTTTCTGATCGGTCCGCACCCGAATGTAGTGGTTGTCTTGTTGTAGCCACGCCCATCAGGACGAGGCAGCCAATCAGCGACTATCTCTGGTGGGAGTTGATGTTCGCTGAGTTGCGGCGAGCAGTGCTTGTAGAAACTATGGTGGCTTTTCACAGAGAATGTGTTTCGGTCTTCTGTGTTTCTGGTTGTCTTGTATGTCATATTTGCCCAGGGCATTGATGAGGGGGTTTGGGTGGTTTTCCAGGTTCTTGTAGAAGTCCACTGTGAGTTGATGGATGAAAAATCGTATTGTGTCAATGCCGAGTTCTGCATGGAGCTTTCTCATGGGCACATAAGTGGGTGTTTGTGCGATTCTTCGAAGGGCTTTATTTTGTATTGTTTGGAGCCTTTGAATGTGTGTTTTGGCCGCAAATCCCCAGGCTGGGGCTGCATACGTCATGATGGGGCGGAGGTAAGCCTTGTATAGGGTCTTGCCATTTTGTGGTGAGAGGCTGTTTTTGTGGTTTAGAATGGGGAAGACTTGTGTCATTCTTGTGTGGGTGGCAGCTATTTTGTGACGTATGTGCTCCTTCCAGGTTAGCCGTTTGTCCAGGTACACCCCCAGGTACTTGACACTGTCCTGGTATGTTATTGGAGCATTGTATAGGCTGAGTTGTGGTAGGTTTGGTGGTATTTTTCTCCTTGCAAAAAGAACAGCTTCTGATTTGCCCACATTAACTGCTGTTCTCCAGTTTGAGAACCAGTTTTGTAGGAGGTTGAGTGTTGATTGCACTTTCTCTATAGCTAGAGTGCATTTGGTGGAGCTGGCGAAGACCATAGTGTCGTCCGCGTAGCAGGCGAGACTTGCGCGGCCAGTTGATGGTAGGTCATGGAGATAGATGTTGAACAGGAGCGGACCTAACAGGCTGCCCTGCGGCACGCCTGCCAGGATGGGATGTGATGGGGAGACTGCTCCTGGGATGCTGGTGTGAAAACTTCTGCCCTTGAGGTATGAGGCTAGAGTCTTGGTGTAGCCGTCTGGCAGGGCAGTCTGGTGCAGCTTGCAGATCAGACCTTCATGCCAGACTCTATCAAAGGCTTTTTCAATGTCAAGGAATGCAGCAGCCGTGTACTGCCGCCATTGAAATCCTTTTGTGATGTGCTCGGTGATTCTGAGCAGCTGGTGGGTGGTAGAGTGCTTCGCCCTGAAGCCAAATTGAAAGTTGGGAAGAACTGCATGGTTGTCGGTGTGGTTTTGGAGTCTTTCTTTAAGCACACCCTCAGCCACTTTTGACAGTGTACTGAGGAGGCTGATAGGTCGGTAGCTTTTGACATCTGTTGGCTTTTTCCCAGGTTTGGGTAAGACAATGACCTTCGCTTCCTTCCATACTGTGGGCCAGGTTTCTGTGACGAGGATGCCATTAATACAGGTGGTTAGGGCAGAGAGAGCTGGAGTTTGTAAGTTGCGGAGGATTATTGTATGAATTCCGTCAGCTCCTGGTGCTTTGTTTGGTTTCATTTTGTTTATGATTTTTTTCACCTCTATGTCATCTGTGAGTAGAGGGGCTGTGGTGGTGGGGGTTGCACATATGTGCGTAGCTCTTTGTTCTATCGAAGCGATTTGCGCCTGTGGAATGCGCGCCTCATTCGGTCTAAAAGCTTCGCTGAGGCTGCTGGCTATGGCGTCACACTTCCCTTGTTGTGTGAATGCAGTGGAGCCATCTGCACATTGAAGAGGGGGAATTACGGTGGATTTCTTTGTCAGAAGCCGAGTGGTTTTCCACAGGGAGTTGTCAGTTGTTGTTAGTTCAGCGACTTTTATGTCCCAGGCTGCAGCCCTGTGGAGTGAAATTTCGTGCTGGATTTCACTTTGTAGCTCTCTTAGGAGCCTTTTAGACTCAAGGCAATGGCGATTTCTCTGCCAGTGTCTGCGGGCTCTGTTTTTGCGGGCTATTAATTGGCTGATATGTTGTGGCAGTTCTGCAGTGTCAATCGGTTTCCTCTTGCGCATGGGGATATATGTTTTCACCCCTGCTGTTATTGTGGATACCAGGTGAGCAGCGTATGCCTGAAGGTCTTGTGGGGTATTAATGGCCTCATTGTAATTGATGTTTTTGGCTATGTGTGCATTCAGTTGGTCCCATTTTGCTTTTTTATAGTCAGGTACTAGTTTTTCAGTGCAGTTGAGAATGGTTGCATTTTCTATCTGAACTAACACTGGGAGGTGGTCAGAATTTAATTCATGAATGACTTCTAGCTCGTAAATAAAATTTGTATTTTTGTACATGGTGATGTCCAGTATATCAGGCTTTTGTCGGGGTGATTCAGGATATCTAGTGGGTTCATATGGAGCGCATACCATATATTGCCTGTTACTTTGGTGTTTTTGTAATACTCGGCCATTGCTGGTTACACCAGTGCAGTTCCAGGCCGAGTGCTTAGCATTTAGGTCCCCCATCGCTAAGATGGTAGGGGCACTATTTATTAATGCTGACAGGTTCTGGTTGTCTAGAGTACGACCGGGTGGGGCATACATGGATATTAGTGCACATTTCCTGTTGTTGATTCGGACTTCCACGCCAACAGCCTCTAATTTTCCTAGGTCTGGCAGCTGAATTGGCTGGTGTAGGATGTCTGCTTTAACGGCGAGTGCTACTCCACCTCCTCTGTGCTCTCCTTTTCTGTCTAGACGGTGGATTACATACCCTGGTATTTTGATTACATCGGTAGGTTGAAGTTGGGTTTCGGTGATTGCTAGCACCTGAATTTTGTGTTTCAACAGGAAATCTGTTAGTTCGTGTAACTGCGATTTAACTCCCCTGGCATTCCATGTGGCTGCAGTATGGATGTCGCCAGTCGCAGGTTTATTTGCTGCCATGTTGGATCAATTCGAAAATTCCCTGCACGAATTGAGCAGCGAGAGTTATTCTGTGGACTGGGTTGACTGTGGTGTCGCTCCAGGCAGCTAACAAGTTACATAGGTCGCGACCAATGTCTGCAAAGGCTGGATTATTGGCTTGTGTTTGATGTAAGTTTGTCTCCAGTTGCGTGACGTCTCGGAGATTTTGCTGTTCCATTTCTGGTGTAGTCTGCTTTGGAGGGCAGGGAAAATATAGAGGAGTTGAGTTCTGAGCAGATGTTGGATGATGGACCGACTGTGGCGACTCTTGCGTATGAATAGAAGATTCATTAACTGCAGGAGAGGTAACTGACTCCTCTGTGTTCATCTGTTGCTGTGTTTGTTCCTCTGGGAGGTTCTGAACAAAGTCCATCATTCTGTCCTGTGTTGGGGTTTTTGAGGCTATGATCTGATTCTGATTCTCAGAGTTGTATGTGGTTTCCCTCCTCTGTTGCTTCGGTGTTCGCTGTTGTCTGGTGTTTTTCCACTCGCGCTGGGACTGGCGTGGGAATCTGCGTGATGTGCGTGAAAAAGACGTGTGTGGATAGTTTTCTTCATAGCTTTCGAAGTACTGGTCATTGAGTGGTTGGTATCTGTTTCCAGTGAGCATCTGAGGCGGTGGGGCAGTTCTCCACTGTTGTTTTTGGCCATAGCCTGCATGTCTGGTGTTTTGGACTGTGGTCCATTCATGTTGACCATCCAGCAGCTGCTGTGGTGGGTGAGGGGGATTTATTGGAGCATGAATCTGTGGTTGGCCCCAAGCAGGCTGCCTGGGAGGCGGGGCGGGCTGCCAGCGGCTTCCAGTAGACTGTCTTCCCTGTTGCTGTGATTGTTTCAGCGTTTGAGGTTTTAGTTTGGCTTGTTCTCTCAAGAAGTAGGGACATTTAGTGTATTTGGCATTATGAGCCAGTTTGCAGTTGACACACTTGGCTGGCTTTGGGCAGTTTTTGTCTCTGTGGTTTCCCGAGCAGTTTGGGCAGACTATAAGGAATCTGCATTGGGCAGTGACATGTCCATATTGGTAGCAGCGCGAGCACTGCATTGGAGTGTTGGGGTGCTTGAATGGCACAAATTTAACTCGGAGCCCTAGTACTGATGTAAGTTCGCTTACTGAAGATTCGCTGCCCTGAGGGAGATCAATCAGGAACATGTTGAGAGGCTCTCGGGTACGCTGACTGTACATCTGGTGTACAACCAGTACTGGGACGTTTTTTGCTTGGAGCTCGGCAGTGATGCGATGTGTGCATGTGCCTGCGGGGATGTATTGCATTACCAGCTTGACTGGTTTCTCAGCTGATGTGCGGGAAACAAAGTGCTCTAACTTCCGGCTTTCAATTGTGTGGAGCCCTTTTCGGTAGTCAGTAAGTGAGTTGAAGACATACATCGTGCCACGTTCTGTGTTCTTGGCAGTGAAAGTGATGTCTTGGCTTTTGAGTGCATCGTACAGGGCGTGATATGGATTGTTAACGGTGTGGTTAACTGTAATTGGTGCAGATCGGAAGGGCCTCTCTTGGGGGGCATCTGCATTTGAGGCTGAAGCCTCTTCAGTTGTGAGCGGTGATGCAGGCGCTGGTAGTCCCTGAGAAAGGTTCGCCGCACTTGTGAATGGGGCATTCACATTGCCCTGCTGACTATCATGGTGGTCGCGGTTGTGTTGTTTCGAGGGGTAACCTAGCTGCGCTTCTGGTTTCCTCTTTTTGGGGATGGCACCATTGTTAACTGTGTCCATTTGGTTGTCTCTGTCTTTGTTGTGGTTGAACTTGATGAAAGGATCCAACTCCACCGTTAGTGCTTGGCTAGATGCCATGGTGGAGAGGGGAATTGTGCCTGAGGGGCGGTTACGGTCTCCTAACAAACTGAAGGGAGAGATGCACCCGCAGTCCGACCAGCCCTGGGACTGAGTTAGCCAGGGCTTCGCGGCTAGGCAAGAGGCTCTGAGCCTCGGGTGTCTTTCTCTCTGGTTTTAAGCCTACGATGCGTATATTCCGCGGTAGAACAAAACTTCAACAAATGGCTGCGGGGACAGAAAGTAGATCATTTGGCAGAGCTACATGTTCACTCTCCTGATGCTACGACTCGAATCTCTCTCTGGGAATGTGCTGCTCGGCCGCCTCTGTCGTTAGTTTCTATGGATCGACTTCTGTGCTGTGATTGGCTGTTCTCGCCAGCCAATGGAGATGCCGGGCCAATCGCAGTGCACCACAGCTTTAACAAAACTGTTGAAATTTTTACAGCACGCGCAGACGGACCACGATGGCGCGCACGAAGCAGACGGCTCGTAAATCTACTGGAGGCAAAGCGCCGCGCAAGCAGCTGGCCACCAAGGCGGCTCGCAAGAGCGCGCCGGCCACGGGGGGAGTGAAGAAGCCACATCGCTACCGCCCTGGCACTGTCGCGCTGCGAGAAATCAGGCGCTACCAGAAAAGTACCGAGCTGCTTATCCGCAAGCTGCCCTTCCAGCGCCTGGTGCGAGAGATCGCCCAGGACTTCAAGACAGACTTGCGCTTCCAGAGCTCGGCCGTCATGGCGCTGCAGGAGGCCAGCGAGGCTTACCTGGTGGGGCTCTTCGAGGACACCAATTTGTGCGCCATCCACGCCAAGAGGGTCACCATCATGCCCAAGGACATCCAGCTTGCCCGGCGTGTCCGTGGCGAGCGTGCTTGAGTTCCTTGCCATTTTTTTTGCAAGGGGGAAAAAAAAAACAGCCCTTATTAGGGCTAAAAATAACTGTCAAATTTGAAAGGAAAACAGTTGTCTGGCTTTTTGTACCTATTAGCTGTCGTTGACCTTTACCCAGCCAATAATATATTACATTAATAAGAATTTGGAAAAACACAGTTATAGTGTCTGTGTTTTGAGGTGGTTGTTTATATTGTACACAAAAGATTTGCACACAATGCAATGTATTCTGCATAGGAAATAAAAACTCTTCAAACAGTGCCTGTCTGCAGTAGCAGCACCATCAGCAGCAGCAGCAGCAGCAGCAGCATAAAGTTCACCATTAATACCCTGAGACCTAATCCTTACAAAAAAAATATGTGTGTGTGTGTGTGTATATATGTGTATATATATATATATGCTGAAATAAGAGTGAGATGTTTGTAAGACGTTTTCCTGCTTAAAAACTTTAAATAATTTTGCACCTAAACTATACACACAATGTAATTGATAAATTTCTTTATTTATTTATTTATTTCCCCCGCTTCAAATACCATAAGAAATTTTTTAACCAGAATTTTACCTAACGGCAGAGGTGTGGCTATAGGAGGCAATGATTGCAACAACTGATACCTTCATGACTAGTATTGTTGGCCCTTAGAAGGGCCGATAAGGTGGTACAGTGCCACAGAAAGTGCCAGCGGTCCTGCTGGCATCTTCATTTCCGCTTTGGGGCTGCTTTCTTGGGCGACTTGCTCTTTGGGGCAACCTTCTTTGGCTTTGGAGCACGGGGTTTCTTCGTGGGAGGTTTGGACACCTTTTTTGCCTTTGAAGGTGCCTTCTTGGGCTTGGGGGTTGCAGCTGCTGCCTTTTTTTTCTTTTCTGCTGTAGGCGGAGTCTTCTTGACTGGTTTCTTGCCCACCGCTGCCTTCTTGGCTACGGATCGCTTCTTTTCCTTAGGGGCAGCTGCACCACGCTTGCCGCTTGGAGCCTTGGGCTGGTCCGGAGCACCGGTGGTCCCTGAAGCCAGCTTGAAGGAGCCAGACGCACCCTTGCCTTTGGTTTGGACAAGCTCGCCGCTAGCCACTGCTGCCTTCAAGTATTTCTTGATGAAAGGTGCCAGCTTTTCCGCATCTACTTTGTAGGTAGAGGCGACGTATTTCTTGATGGCTTGCAGTGATGAGCCGCCCCTTTCCTTGAGGCTCTTGATCGCAGAGGCCACCATTTCAGATGTGCGCGGGTGCGCGGGCTTGGCTCGTGGCTTCTTCGACGCAGCCTTGCCTTTCTTCGGGGAAGCTGCCTGTGATGGGGCAACAGCTGGTGCTGCAGTCGCTGCTGCGGTATCTGCCATGACGAGACTGATCCTACAGAATGCAAGAGCAAAGTGAAAATAAAATTTTTCTCTCAATTTTTTTTTTTTTTTTTTTTTTTTTTTTTTCCTAACCTAAGTTTAAAACTAAGTGTATTGATCTGATGCATTCTCAAGAGTGCAGTTTCTGTTTAGCTTTTAAAACTGGCTGCCCTTCAATTCACTCAAGGTGCAGATGCAAGTTGCTGATGAAGTATTCCACACACATGCTACATTGGAGAAATATTTTAATAAAAATTAAAACTCTTGCAGGATTTCGAATAAAAACTATCCTATTTATCCCTTCTATGTTTTGGTACTGCGAAATTGAGAGAGGTAAGTAAGTTGTGAGGTTATTTTTACTTGCTTGCATGTGAGGTTAGCAGAGCAAAAATATTTTTGAAATTGCAGATACATGGTCACTTTATTTCGTTGCAAACATTTATAAGCTCGTAATCTTATTTAAAGTCTCCATACTTAATGCGTTTGGAAAACCTTCTTTCTCTCAATTTTACAATGGAACAAAATTTTACTTGTATGTGTACATTAATTCCATCTCTAAATGATGTAGGTTTACGCACCGAGATCAGGTACATTGTAGAGAGAAAAACACACGAGTACCTGCTTATTTTGAAGTTTTAATGAGTATATTAAAAAAAAAAAAAAAAAAAACGATAAAAATATAATTGAAAAAGTATATTATTCACGTATTTTTGAGGATGAGGGGAGGGGGTGTTTTTGTCCGATGGTCGTTTATCTTTAAAGAAATTTCCGTTGGACCTGTGCGTTCTTGCTCTGCCAATTCTCGAAAAATGAAATATTTTAAGTCGTCTTTTATGTGCTAACTTCATTATATTTGGCTGCATTCGTATTTTTATTAGTTTTGAAACATTCATGTCACGGAAAATAATCATAAACCAGGACAAAAACGTTTTGACTAAATGTTCTAGGTTGGTTGTAAAACATTTTCTTATTTTATTTCACATCGGAAACATCTGTTAAGTTGTAAGCTTTGTAATGAATGCGACAGTCACTTGTTCGCTGAAGTGTTTGTTTAAGAAATTAGTATTGTAAATTTGTTTATGGTCTTGTTAAATGAAATTTTAAGTGAAATCATTTGGGAAAACAGAGGCTACAGGAATTTTCAACACAACTTGATGACCGACGTTGTGACTAGTGTGGGAGTGTGTGCTCGTGTAAATATCAATTTTTCTTACTCCTCGTGCCGGTCAACAGGAAAACAGCGAGTGTGTTATCTCATCGCGGGCGTGTGATTGCGTGTGGTAAATTGTGCTAGGTTAATTACCGCAAAACTCCACTGTGTGCAAATATGTAGTGTGTCGCTGTATGCAAATATTTGGTATGTCTTTTTTTTTTTTTTTTTTTTTTTTCAGGCAATACACACTTTGAATTTTACACAATTTCGATGCTGCAACCTAAGTGTATACATGCGAATAGGATTGCTTAAATGAAAAAGTAAAGTAGGAGGTAAGTGCAAATGTTTCCAGGAGGTTATGCACACACAATCTATTTTATGAATTAATAGTTATTATCTAAGAAAATGATAGAAGATTATAAATAATGTGTGCAGAATAATACAGAATTTGCATGTTACACAAAAAAAAAAAATATATATATTCCAAATATTGTTAGCAAAATGCACCTAGATTAGTGAGCTGGATTTTTTTTTTTTTTTTGTATTTTTGTTCTGTTGATCCCACGTGGAGTCAAGGCTCCGGGATATAGAACATGTATGTGCAGACAATTAATATTTACATGATGCAAGTTACCAAGAAAAAAAATTTCAAAAAAAAAAAATACATAACATGTTACACAATTTAACTTTATGCAAAACATGAAGCAGCTGTTATCACAAGTCCATTCAACAAATTAACAGTTCAATTTCTCTATTATCAATCAAATTAAAGAATAGCTTCAGAGGGTAGGTAGGATATTCTAGAAGAATTTTTTTTACTGTTTTTTTTTTTAATACTGGTAAATTGTTTTAGTTATTTTCTGTGATATTAAGTTGTAAAGTTTTACTCCCAAGTAATTTAGTCCATTTTCAAATCGCCTAGTGTTATGTTCAACTATCCTCAATTTACTAGCATTTCTGGTGTTATACCTATGTGCGAATATCTAAAAAAAAAAAAAAAAAAAAAAAATAATAATTTTTTTTTTCTTCTTTTTCTTAAGAATGAATAAAAAGTTTCTAGAACGTATTCATTTATGGCAGTCAGGACTTTAAGTTTTTTGAATTTTGGTCTGCAGTTAGATGATTTTTTATCTTTTGTTATTATTCTAATAGCTCCTTTTTTTTTTTTTTTTCCCCCAATGTTATATGGCAGAAAGAGTAGAGCTATGGCTACTGTGACATCATGCATTGATGGGAAGGTTATTGTTGGATAACAAAAATTTAGATGATATAATTTTTATTTTTTTCCATACACAACACATTGCAGGTACAATTTTACAGGTTACAGCTGTACCACCTCTAGTATTGCTGCCGACCATCCAACAAATGAGCACACTAAACAGGCATTGATGACATTGTTATCAACGTCTTTTTGAATCTCTCATTATTATACATAACTGCCCACTGAAACAGAGAAACTTCAAAATAGGTGTGTGTGTGTGTGTTTATATATATATATATATATATATATATATATATATACATATATACATATATACATACATACATACATACATACATACATACATATACACTTATATATTTATTTTTTCACTTGAATTTTGTATGAGGTATACACATGCAAAGATTCACAGCTACTGGGTGGGTGAGTGAGTGAGTGAGTGAGTGAGTGATTGATTGATTGATTGATTGATTGATTGATTGATTGATTGATTGAGAGAGAGTGAGTGTGTGTGTTAGGGGGGGGGGGGGAAATGTGGTGATTGTGGGGGAAAAAAAAATTTAAAATTGAAATTTTTAAAAAAAAATTTTTTTCTGTAGGGTGCAAAGTAGTAGTGCCAACGGCACGTGGTGTTCCCAAGCGGTCACCCATCTAAGTACTAACCACGCTCGACGATGCTTAACTTCGGTGATCGGACGAGAACCGGTGTGTTCATCGTGATATGGCCGTTGGCAATGATATAGATGTTTTTTTTTTGCAGTTTGTATTTGCCACTCGAAATAGCTATACCAGGTGTGATTGTTACAAACAACAGGAGAAATCGTGTAATGAACACTCTTTTACTTCCCCCCCCCCCCTCCTCACACACAACACCCACCACCCTCACCATCCCAACCACCAAAGCCCTCTTCAAAATACACTCTCACACACACACACAAACCCACACTCTATAACTGATGAACATTACCATAACTTCTTAAAGCCATTAGATAATATTTAACTCAAGAAAGGTATTGTGATATGTTTAAAGAAAGAAAGGTGAAACCTTTAACTTTACCAGCAGGTATTAGTATCACTGAGGTATCTTCTAGGTTGTAGCAGCAATAGTAGTAATAATAATAAAATTAAATAAGGTAATAAAAAAGAAAAGTTATACATGTGATCAAATCATGAATGTATAAAACTGGAATGAATTTAAATTTTTTTTATTTTTCTTCATAGGCTGTTTTGAAATTGATGAGTAAGTGCCTCTTCTTTTAAATTTTTTAATGCTGAACACTGTTACATAAGAGATGAATGTTTAGAAAATTTAAAAAAAAAAAAGCTAGCCCAGCCCCCTCCCCCCCTCACACAAAATCCAAACAAAAAAAAAACACCCTCCTTCAAAACATCACATAATCATCCAGCCAGCAGTGCAGACGAGAAATTTGCACTCGGGGCCGCCATTTTGACGATAAATTCTTGCATGGCACACCAAAGGTAGGAAAGAATTTAAAAAAATAAAAATAATGGGCGAGCACCCTCGCGTCTGCCTGTAGAAAATGAAGTTAAAAGTAACATAACCTAAAGACAGGCACACACTAGGGTGCTCCCAGGCGGTTGAGAAATTTTTTCCCGCCAAAAGACTTATATATATTATTTATTTTACTGTTTTTGGCAGGGGGCTATGTCGGTCTGTGTGCAAAGTAGTTCCTACTCCCGCCGCCAGGAGCGCGCGCGGTGGGTAGCGATGTTGTTTTTTCTGCTTTCATTTGTTTATTATTTAGAGGGTTAATGCTATGTAAATGTACGCAAGTTTGGTTATGTGTCGGTAGTTGTGCGAGATTTAATTTCCGAAACGAAATTTGACTTTCATCGGCCTGCATTTCTCACTTATTCGGAAAATACATGTGTGTTTATGTATGTATAATAATCGAGTGATTTTGTAATAATTTGGAAGTTTTGTTTGCGTGTGCGATGTGGGGAAGAAAAGGTGTGCACACGAGTCCTAGGGCTATATTTTTTTTTATTGCGAAATATTTACTTCATGTGGTGAAAAATTTTAAATTATTTGTGATGCAAGTGAAATTTTTTTTTTTTTTTCAGTTGGGTGATGTGTTTGTCCTCGTTTGTGTGCAAGGAAGCAAACATGCTGAAGGTAAGGGGCCATAAATGACACTTTAAAATATTAGTTTACCATTAATTTTGGTTAAATATTAAATTGCCATATAAGTAAAATCATGTCAACTGTTGTATTCCACCCAGTATAAGCTGTTAGTAATGGGTACTTAATATAAATAGAATAAATGTAAGCATTTTCGTCTGCATGAAAATTCACTTTTTTTTTGGATCCATTTGTACTGTGGGTAGTTAAATAGTACATTATGTTGTTTTTACTTCGAAGTACAAAACATCTTGTGCATGATTGCAAATTCAAACGCAGTTAAGCATAATATGAATTCGAATTATGTGTGTGTGTGTGTGTATATATATTTTTTTTTTTCAGTTTTTTTTTTTTTTTTTTTTTTTTTTTTTTTTTTTTTTTTTTTTACTGTGTCCAGTTTTAGCACAAATGGAATTATTTTCAAAGTGAATCGATGCAACTGGTCTTTGCCATTAATATTGATATATGATCTAACTAAATTAAATAGAAAGGATTTTTTTATTTATTTTTTTATATATATAAATATATTTGTAGCAATGTACTAATGACCACAGAAGTAAGCAAAAAAAAAAAATATATATATATATATCTCAGCCAGTAAACCATGCGTCTTAAAGACTTTTTTTAATGAAAATATTTCTGCCTTGGTTAAGCTTACATTTACTATCATAGGGATTGAGGGAATTGTAGAACAGCAGCAGAAGCATTTCCTTTCATGATCATGTTCTTGGTCCTGAAAAGGACCGTTTATGTAAGCATGTGCACACCAGACCTGCTCACTTGGAGCTGGTGTATTTGGTGACAGCCTTGGTGCCCTCGCTGACAGCGTGCTTGGCCAGCTCCCCGGGCAGCAGCAGTCTCACGGCCGTCTGTATCTCGCGGCTGGTGATGGTGGAGCGCTTGTTGTAGTGGGCGAGGCGGCTGGCCTCTGCCGCGATGCGCTCGAAAATGTCGTTCACGAAACTGTTCATGATGCTCATGGCCTTAGATGATATGCCAGTGTCCGGATGAACTTGCTTCAACACTTTGTAGATGTAGATTGCGTAGCTTTCCTTCCTCTTGCGCTTCTTTTTCTTGTCGCCCTTCGAGATGTTTTTCTGGGCCTTGCCCGCCTTTTTGGCTGCCTTACCGCTCGTCTTGGGGGGCATCGTAGGTCTGAGCTGTGCCGCTGTCGCTAGATGAGTGAGACGGGAATTTTTTTTTTTTTTTTTTTTTTAGACTACAGCCCCTCCACGCTGAAGTCAGTCTCACACAGCCGAAGTGTTTGTGAGCCCTGCTAACCAAATGGGAATGATTTGACTGAGGGAATTGATGCGTGCCAGGTGGGACCTATACGCTTAATTTGATAAACTGAGTAACTGCCTATGCTGTCTTCACTCTCCTGTGAGGGAGGGGGAAGCAGCTGGCGACGTGCGTCTGGCGCGGTCAAGCCTGCAGGAGTGCGGAATTTGCACCCCGACAGCCTATGGGGAGTAGCAAAGGGTAGACAACAGTAAACCAGCGAGCGCACTGGAGGAAACCTGTTGCCTGTGAGTGAAAAGTTAACGCAACCGAGGGCCCGAAGGGATAGGAAGCGGATGAGGGCGAATGGGATCTGTGGTTCTCCCAGATGGGATTTCTGGAAGAGCCATTTTGAGCACGCCATGCGGCGTATGTGCTCGGCAGGCACGAGCGAATGTGGCAATTTAGGCCTCGGCATCTCGAGGGCGGCAGGAACTGCTGGCGCGACCTGCAACTAAAAATACAACACATATTTACATTGTTCTATAACTAAGTTTAATGGCTATTAGCCCGGTTAGGCTAATAAAGGGGCTCGTGCACTCAGGCACTATGGCCGGCGTCTCTGAGCCACAA
The DNA here is from genome assembly GCF_032445375.1 of Bacillus rossius redtenbacheri. Taxonomy (NCBI): domain Eukaryota; kingdom Metazoa; phylum Arthropoda; class Insecta; order Phasmatodea; family Bacillidae; genus Bacillus; species Bacillus rossius. The sequence goes on from NW_026962393.1 coordinate 991,136, forward strand.
GATGATGGGTGAAGTCGTGGGTTTAGATTTATGTTGCGAAAAATTTTTAATATTTAATATATATGCATATATAATTAATAATTACAATTATATATGCATATATTTTTCACTACTGGGGTGGTTTAGAAGCACTGGGGGGGGGAGAAAAATTATGACGTAAAAATAATTTTTAAACACTAAAAATTCGGGTGGGCATGGCAGCAGCTCTCTGGAACATGGCGCCCTCTCCCTCGCCGACAGGCACTGTGGGCGGCGTCTCTGTGGCGGCCCCCAGGGAGGGCGGGGAACATGGAGCACAGCTGCTGGAGAGTAGATGACAGGGTGAGTGGGGGGAAAATTAGGTTGCAAAACTTCAATAATTTAGGAAGAAAACTAAAAATGAATGAGGGATAATTGCACTGAAAAGGGGGAAACGGCGATTCTCGTTGTTTTCTTAAATCAGGGTGGTGAAATTTGTTGAATCAGGATACGGTTTCATAATGGTGAGTGTTTTAGGAACAATTTGCCAGTTCAAACATGACGGTGGAGTTTATAGTTAAAAAGTTATGTGGAATTTAGTGTGACAATGTGTAGACGAGTTTTTCGGCTGAAAGTTCTCTCGCCAGTCCGCAACCGACTGCGGGTACCCCCACCTAGGCTCCGCCCACCGGCGCGGACCAGCCAATCAGCGCAGACCCGGGCTTGGCGAGAGAGCGAAAAACACGACTGATTTTGACGGAGTATTTTTTAAGTGTTTACGGGGGTTTTTCGCATAAAATGTGTTTCGGTCTTTTGAATTTTCTGGCATCTTCAGGATTATATCGTCCCAAGTTGTGTACGAGCGGATTGGTGTGTGTTTCGACTGATTTGTAAAAGGAAGTGGCTTGCTTGACGAGTTGCGCGTGCAGTGTTTCTATGCGAAGTTCCTTGTGTATTAGGCGCATCGGGACATAAATGGGAACTTGCGCTATTCTTCTTAGGGATTTGTTCTGTACGATTTGTAGTTTCTTCAAGTGTGTTGGCGCTGCGTAGCTCCATGCTGGGGATGCGTAGGTTACTATAGGTTGGACGCAGGCTGTGTAGAGGATCTTGCCATTATGTGTACTTAAGCTGCTCTTGTGGTTTAAGAGGGGGTACAGCGTTGCTAGTCTTGCGTTGGCTTGAGCTTGTTTACTGGCGATGTGGTTCTTCCATGTGAGTCCGCGGTCCATGTGTACTCCTAAGTATTTTACAGTTGTTTTGTATTCGATGTTGTTATTGAATAGGTTGAGCTGCGGCAGGTTTTCTGGGACTCGTCGGCGCGTGAATATGATGGCTTCGCATTTGCCTACGTTAATTGATGTCCTCCAGTCGGTGAACCATGCTTCTATGGTGTGTAGCGAATCTTGCAGTCTTCGTACAGCCAGGTGGGGGCTGAGGGAGCTTGTATAGAGCATGGTGTCGTCTGCATAACACGCAATGTTGGCTCCAGGTAGTTGTGGGAGATCTGCTACATATATGTTAAATAGCAGGGGCCCTAGTATACTGCCTTGCGGTACCCCTGCTAGTATTGGTCTAGGTGTGGATATGGCGCCTGGAATGTGTGCACGAAATGAGCGGTGATGGAGGTATGAGTCTAATGTTTTGATGTATGTGTCCGGGAGTTGTATGACCTGGAGTTTGTGTAGCAGTCCTTCGTGCCATACTCGATCAAACGCCTTTTCTATGTCGAGAAAGACAGCTGCAGTGTATTGGCGCCAGTTGAATGCGTGTGTAATGTGTTCTGTAATACGGACTAATTGTTGCGTGGTGGAGTGACGAGCCCTGAAGCCAAACTGGTAGTCCGGGATTACACGATGTTCTTCCAGATGTAGTTGGATGCGGCGAGCTAGCACTTTCTCTGCGACTTTAGACAGCGTGTTGAGGAGACTAATTGGTCTGTAGCTGGTTGGTAGTTTGGGATTTTTGCCTGGTTTTGGGAGTAGGATTAGTTTGGCTTCTTTCCAGGTGTGTGGCCAGGAGTTTGTTTGTAGGATGCCATTGATGCAGGATGTGATTGCCTGAAGGGCAGGGAGTTGGAGTTGTTTGAGGACGAGGGAAGGGATTTTGTCTGCTCCTGGCGCTTTGTTGTTCTTCAGAGATTTAATTATTCTTTTCACTTCCATTTCTGTGGTAAGGAGAGGTTCCGTGGTGGTTGTGGCTAGTCGCATGTTGGCTATTTGCTCTGACACTAGGAGTGTGTGAGGCGGATTGTTGGGGAGGATGTTGGGCTGGAAGGCAAGTTCCTGGCTGTCAGCTAGCGCCTTCACTTTCTCCTGTGGTGTGTAGGCGAATGTTCCAGTTGGCTGTTGAATGGGGGGAATGATGACGGGTTTGGCAGTTAATGATTTGGTGGCTTTCCATAGAGTGTTGTCGGCTGTGGTTAAGTGTGAGATTTTGTGGTCCCACAGTGTGGCTCGGTGTAGTGCTAGGTGACTGAGGAATTCGGAGTGAAGATCGTTGTAGTCCTTCTTGAGTGCTGGTGTTCTGTTGCGTTGCCATCTACGACGAGCTTGATTTTTGGCAGTGAGAAGCAGTTGCAGGGGAAAGGGAAGGGCGACTGTATCAGGTTTCGGCTTTGTTGTTGGGACATAGTTTTGGATGGCTTTGGTGAGTGTTCTGGTTAGTTCTGCCGAGTACGCCTGCAGGTCGGCAGCTGTTGTAATGGTAGGGACAGGAGTGAGGTGGTGTTCTACGTAGGAATTTAATTTTGGCCAGTTGGCTTTTCTGAAGTTAAGGATTTTCTTAGGTTTGGTTGTAGGTGTGTGGACGTCTTCTAATGTTGCTACGACTGGCAGGTGATCAGAGTGGAGCTCATGGAGGACTTCTAGTTCGTAAACAAAGTTGGTATTAAAATAAATAGTGAAGTCTAGGATGTCAGGATTATGTTGAGGATTTTCAGGGTATCTGGTAGGATGGTAGGGAGCGCAGACCATATAACGGTGTTGCTGCTGATGTGCAAACAGCACCCTGCCATTTGTGGTTGTTTGTAGGCAGTTCCATGCAGGATGCTTGGCATTGAGGTCGCCTAGGAGAAGGAAGGAGGAGGTGAATGTGGCTAGGACTTGTAGGTTTTCAGGTTTAATAGAGCGGCCAGGCGGCGCATATGCGGATATGATGGTGCATTTCTTGCCTTTAATTGTAAGGACTACTGCAACTGCTTCTATGAGCCCTAGGTCCGGTAGGTGAACTTCATGGTGGAGTAGATTAGTGCGCACTGCCAGCGCCACTCCCCCCCCATGGTTGTCCTTGTCTGTTCGGTGTATGATGTAACCTGGAATGCGCAGATTGTCTGTGGGGGAGAGGTGAGTTTCAGTGATGGCAATAATTTGTATGTCGTGTTCGCGAAGAAATTCTTGTAGTTCTGGAAGTTTATGTCGTATGCTTCGTGCATTCCAGGTGGCTATTTTTGTAAGGGGGACATTAGTGTGGTGTGCTGTCATGTTTGGGGGAGGAAGCTGTGGTTATGGCCGTGATGAGGTCGACGGCGAGGTGAATTCTGCTCTCTGGTGGAATGGTGGTGTCCAGCCAAGCTGCCAGTAAGTTGCACAGTTTTTGCGCCACATCCATTAGTATTGGCTGCGCTTCTGCCACTTTGGTGAGAGTGCCACGCAGCACCTGGCAATCTCTGTTGTTGGCCGCCACTCGGTCAGGTGTTATGACCGCTGGGGGTGTAGGCAGAGGCATACTCCGCGTCACGATCGTGGCCGGCATGGTGGTGGTCCCATGTGGTTGTGGTTGCAGTGCAGGAACTGCCGGAGCACTGCTTGTGCTTGGTGTGGTGTCCATCTGTGGTGCCACCTGCACAGGCATAGCAGGGGCTTGCTGCATTAGCATGGGTTGCTCTGGTGCGGTCGGGGCACTCACA
>NW_026962393.1:1000000-1020000 GCF_032445375.1 Bacillus rossius redtenbacheri
CAGCACCAGCTGCAGCACCAGCACCAGCAGCAGCACCACCAGCTGCAGCAGCAGCACCACCAGCTGCAACACCACCAGCAGCAGCCACAACACCACCAGCAGCAGCAACCGCAGCACCACCAGCTGCAGCACCACCAGCAGCAGCCACAGCACCACCAGCTGCAGCAACACCAGCAGCAGCCACAGCACCAACAGCAGCACCAGCAAACGCAGCAGCCACAGCACCACCAGCCGCAGCACCACCAGCAGGAGCTACAGCACCAACAGCAGCAGCACCAGCAGCAGCGACAACACCATCAGCCACAGCCACAACAGGCTGCCCAGGCGACTCCACCACGACCCACATCGCAGCAACCACGCCTCGAGAAGGCCCAGATGCAGCACCATACACAAGAGGACACCAGGATACACCACGACACCAGGGACACCATCGCCGATGACACCACCGCCATGGACACCGCCATCATGCCCCAGGAGATGATGGCAGCGACACCACCACCAACAGCACCATCAGCCCCACCAGCTACACCACCAGCGCAGCAACCACGAGTGACACAACGAGGGATCGCGCTAACTTTACCGAAACCACCAGCACTCAGCCAAGAGGAAGCCACCACTGCCCTTAACAGCAGCAACACACTCTACAATGAGCTCCAACACCGACAGGAAGCCAACTTGACAGATGCCAGTCGCCAGTTCGCCTTGGACCTCTGCAATCTCCTGGCAGCATGGGCCGACCCTGCAATACAACAAAAACACAAACTACAGATGGCAGCTGACCTCGCCATGAACATCTTCGGTATCATCTCCCATGCGCAGACAAACCACTAAGACACCAAACACTGCACCACTTCACACACTGGCGACATGGAATGCGAGAAGCATCAAGACAAAAACACTAGAAACACAAGACTTTCTCCGCAAACACAATGTACAAATATTCGCCATACAGGAAACACACCTGCATCCCTCTGACACACTGAAGCTTCCAGGCTACAAAATATACCGCACGGACAGACCACTTACAGCTCCACAGCAAATAACACCACACCCCCCTCAACCGCAACCTATCCGAGGTGGAGTGGCACTAGCAGTTCGCCATGATATCAAGCACCATGAAGTCAAACTCCCCGACATGGGGAAAATTGAGGCTGTCGCTGTGTCCACCACAATAAATGGCAGGCCGTGCACCATCATGTCATTGTATGCCCCCCCAGGAAAATCTATCACTGCAGCCAACCTGAGAAATTTTGCCAACAGCTCTGCCACTTTCCTGGCCCTAGGGGATCTAAACGCCAAACACCCCTCCTGGAACTGCAAGGCAACAACACAAAATGGCCGCCTCCTTTACAACCATCAACAGAGGAACACATACATGGTCTGCGCCCCCTACAGCCCCACTCACTATCCTGACATCGCCAATCACACTGCCGATGTGCTCGACTTCACCATCTACAAGAACACCACATTCATCTATGAACTAGATGTCATTAATGAACTACACTCAGACCACCTCCCAGTCATCGCAACACTCGAAGATGCAAATGCTACCATCGAACCTGCTACACCAATTTTGAACTACGACAAGGCAAACTGGAAGAAACTCAACAAGCATATGGAGCAGCACCTCCGCCTCCCAGACCCACTAACTACACCACAGGCCGTCGAAGAAGCAGCACAGCACATCACAACTACACTCCAACAGGCCATCAAGATTGCAATTCCCGTGAAGAAACCACCGAAGACAACCGGATACACTCTTCCAGCACACATAGTAACACTCATCACCACCCGCAACCACACACGCCGCCTGTGGCAGCGCCATCGTCTTCCAGCCTACAAGACAGAAGTAAACAGCATACAAGAACGCATAAGAACAGAATTGGCTGCACACAGAGCCACAGAATGGGACACCACAGTAGCGGACCTCTGCTCTGGAGACAACACACTCTGGCACATGACCAAACGCCTAACTAAATCAAATGTGAATATTCCCCCTCTCCAGACTGGGGACACCAACTCACCAACTGCCTATACACCACAGGACAAAGCTAACACTCTCGCGGACACACTGCAGCAAGCCTTCTGCCCCAACGACACACCCTCGTCTCCAGGCCACACCACCATGGTGGAACAGCGACTCAGGGAATTACTACACCAACCACCTAAAGACATACCAGCACCAACCTGCAACAGGGAAGTTGCCAGAATTATTAAACACTTGAAGCCACGAAAAGCACCTGGGGACGATGGCATACAGGCGATCGTCCTGAAGCAACTCCAGGACCACTCCATCAATGCCATCACCACTTGCATCAATGGCATATTCACTACACATACCTGGCCAGCACTCTGGAAACCAGCCAAGGTCATACTGTTTCCAAAGCCTGGGAAAGACCCCACCTCCCCTCGCAACTACAGGCCGATCAGCCTACTCAGCACCATCTCCAAAGTGGCGGAGAAAGTGCTACTGTCCCGCCTGGAAGCACACCTGAAGTTACACCACACCATCCCGGACCAGCAATTCGGATTCAGGGCACACCATTCCACCACTCACCAACTCGTCCGCATTGTCGAACACATCACCACTGCGTTTAACAAGAAGCAGTACACCGCCGCAGCATTCCTGGACATCGAGAAAGCATTCGACAGAGTATGGCACCAGGGGCTGCTATACAAGCTACATCAAATCACACTACCAGACTGCTACATACAGCTCCTCGCATCGTATCTCACAGACAGGACATTCTACACAAGTCTCCCCGGCGCAGAATCCACCAACAAGCCAATTCTCGCCGGTGTACCGCAGGGCAGCATTCTTGGCCCAGTTCTCTTCAACATTTATGCACACGACCTGCCTGTTCCTGCCAGAGCACACACGGCCTGCTACGCAGACGACACCATGATTTTCGCAAGCTCCACGCGGCCATATCTTGCGGTCCGCAAAGTCCAGGAAGGACTACGACTTGTGCAAAAATGGCTGACAAAATGGCGAACAGCTGTCAACGTAAGTAAATCGGAAGCGATTTTATTCACCAGGCGTAGAGCACCAGAACGCCTACACCGACTACACCTCCTCGGCGAAGACATACAGTACAAATCCAGTGTAAAATACCTTGGCATCTTCATGGACTCGAAGCTGACCTGGAAACTCCACATCTCGAACAAAATGGCGGCATCATACGCCCGCATGGCGAAGCTCTATCCACTGCTAGGCCCACGCAGCACACTAGACCATCACACTGCCACTCTACTCTACAAGACATGTATACGCCCAATCTTCACATACGCAGCCCCTGCGTGGGGCTACGCAGCAGCACAGCACCTCAAGAAGTTACAACTGACACAGAATAAAGCCTTAAGACGCATAGCTAAAGTCCCGCGCTACGTGCCGACAATCCCACTACACAGGGAACTGAAAATTAACACAGTGCGAGAAGCAATCCAAGCTCAAGCTGAGAGATTCTACAAATCTATTCCAGCCCATGAAAACCCACTCATTCGTGCCCTAGGACAATACAACACTACAGCAAAGTGGAAACACCGAAGACCGAAGCACCTGCTCGTCCCGAAGCCACCATGATTACATAAACTACACCACTCCACATTTCCGCCTCGCAGCTCAAGCGCAAGACGGACCACACACTGCGCACCACCGCGGAAGCCACACGACAAACAGCATGGATATGTAAATTAACCTTCACCTGCTCCCACCACTACTTCCAACCGACACGAATCGGCGCACTGCACTGACAATCACCGATTCATTCACGAATCACCTGGCTGCGACTCGCATGGACACCAACCATAGTGCCTGCTCATAAGATTCGCTCTGTTTCGCACCAAATCCCTCACCTCATTATGGCTTATGCCTCGGGAGTGCTTACAGTGCTAAATCGTTTATATAATTTCCTTTTTAGTGTTAATGTGTATGTTTTTTCGCTACCTAATCGACCCCCCCCCCTATGCCCAATCCTTCGTCACAGAGCACAAACTAGCACCAATTGCTCCTCACGTTCTATTAACCCCACCCAGAGACACCAACCGCAGTGCCTGGCCAAGGCAGCAAACTTAAAGAAAAAAGAGGAGAAAAAAAAAAAAAAAAAAATAGCTAATAGTATTAGTTTTAGAGTTCTTTGTTGCAGGTCGCGGCAATCAAACCGCAGCCCTTGAGTAATCTCGGGGCAAACCAACACGACGTTCGGCAAGCCTGCTGCCTCAACTGCCTAAATGGTGCAACAAATGCCTCTGCGACACATATCCCTGTCGCAGAGGCACCAAACCTATCCTATATTCCTCGCTCCCGCTTTCTCCGGTCTGCCGGGCGCGAACCGCGTTTACAATCGGGCTACAGGTTTCCTCCAGTGCGATCGCTGGTTTACTGTAGCCATCCCACTTTGCAACTTCCCGACGGCTGCCGGGGCGCTAATTGCCGCGCCTCTGCAGCCTTATTCTTAGCGCTAGACGCACGCGGGCCACTGAGTCCTCGCCCACGAGAGTGAGGGAGGACTCAGGCCATTATTACTTTTCTACGAAACGCGTATAGGCCTCGGCCTGGAACGTATTAGGAACCTCCCGTAAAATCAATCCCATTTTTGTTAGGAGGGCTCGCAATCACTTCGGTTGTGCGAGACTGACTTCAGCGTGGAGGGGCTGTTGTCTATAAAAAAAAAAAAAATTACAGCACGCGCAGACGGACCACGATGGCGCGCACGAAGCAGACGGCTCGTAAATCTACTGGAGGCAAAGCGCCGCGCAAGCAGCTGGCCACCAAGGCGGCTCGCAAGAGCGCGCCGGCCACGGGGGGAGTGAAGAAGCCACATCGCTACCGCCCTGGCACTGTCGCGCTGCGAGAAATCAGGCGCTACCAGAAAAGTACCGAGCTGCTTATCCGCAAGCTGCCCTTCCAGCGCCTGGTGCGAGAGATCGCCCAGGACTTCAAGACAGACTTGCGCTTCCAGAGCTCGGCCGTCATGGCGCTGCAGGAGGCCAGCGAGGCTTACCTGGTGGGGCTCTTCGAGGACACCAATTTGTGCGCCATCCACGCCAAGAGGGTCACCATCATGCCCAAGGACATCCAGCTTGCCCGGCGTATCCGTGGCGAGCGTGCTTGAGTTCCTTGCCATTTTTTTTGCAAGGGGGAAAAAAAAAAACAGCCCTTATTAGGGCTAAAAATAACTGTCAAATTTGAAAGGAAAACAGTTGTCTGGCTTTTTGTACCTATTAGCTGTCGTTGACCTTTACCCAGCCAATAATATATTACATTAATAAGAATTTGGAAAAACACAGTTATAGTGTCTGTGTTTTGAGGTGGTTGTTTATATTGTACACAAAAGATTTGCACACAATGCAATGTATTCTGCATAGGAAATAAAAACTCTTCAAACAGTGCCTGTCTGCAGTAGCAGCACCATCAGCAGCAGCAGCAGCAGCAGCAGCATAAAGTTCACCATTAATACCCTGAGACCTAATCCTTACAAAAAAAATATGTGTGTGTGTGTGTATATATGTGTATATATATATATATATATGCTGAAATAAGAGTGAGATGTTTGTAAGACGTTTTCCTGCTTAAAAACTTTAAATAATTTTGCACCTAAACTATACACACAATGTAATTGATAAATTTCTTTATTTATTTATTTATTTCCCCCGCTTCAAATACCATAAGAAATTTTTTAACCAGAATTTTACCTAACGGCAGAGGTGTGGCTATAGGAGGCAATGATTGCAACAACTGATACCTTCATGACTAGTATTGTTGGCCCTTAGAAGGGCCGATAAGGTGGTACAGTGCCACAGAAAGTGCCAGCGGTCCTGCTGGCATCTTCATTTCCGCTTTGGGGCTGCTTTCTTGGGCGACTTGCTCTTTGGGGCAACCTTCTTTGGCTTTGGAGCACGGGGTTTCTTCGTGGGAGGTTTGGACACCTTTTTTGCCTTTGAAGGTGCCTTCTTGGGCTTGGGGGTTGCAGCTGCTGCCTTTTTTTTCTTTTCTGCTGTAGGCGGAGTCTTCTTGACTGGTTTCTTGCCCACCGCTGCCTTCTTGGCTACGGATCGCTTCTTTTCCTTAGGGGCAGCTGCACCACGCTTGCCGCTTGGAGCCTTGGGCTGGTCCGGAGCACCGGTGGTCCCTGAAGCCAGCTTGAAGGAGCCAGACGCACCCTTGCCTTTGGTTTGGACAAGCTCGCCGCTAGCCACTGCTGCCTTCAAGTATTTCTTGATGAAAGGTGCCAGCTTTTCCGCATCTACTTTGTAGGTAGAGGCGACGTATTTCTTGATGGCTTGCAGTGATGAGCCGCCCCTTTCCTTGAGGCTCTTGATCGCAGAGGCCACCATTTCAGATGTGCGCGGGTGCGCGGGCTTGGCTCGTGGCTTCTTCGACGCAGCCTTGCCTTTCTTCGGGGAAGCTGCCTGTGATGGGGCAACAGCTGGTGCTGCAGTCGCTGCTGCGGTATCTGCCATGACGAGACTGATCCTACAGAATGCAAGAGCAAAGTGAAAATAAAATTTTTCTCTCTGCAAATATCTGGTTACCCAATTTTCTGGTTGCGGACGGTTCAGAAAATTCTCGATGCCTTGCTCACGTAGGGAGCAGCGCACTTTGGACAGCGAAAGTAACGTAGGGCTTCTTTAGCACTGATTTTTCAATGTTTTCTAAATGTCAGCAGTCTACGATGACATAATGGGCAGTTCCACTAATAGTGTAATTTTTTTATGGCAGCTGCACTGTTTAATTTGCACTGCGAGCTGTTTAAATTTACTGCTACACCAAACAGGGAACTTTTCATTTGCAGATGTTATTCAAGGAATCAAATACGTAATTTGTGCTGGAATCACTTGAAAATGGTTAAATTAACTTAGGTATACTTTAGTGTATAGTATGCTGAAAATGTGGAGATAATTTCATGAAGGCTGTTTGCTGTGGAAGCACTAGCAAATCACCTTGTTCAGTGCCACCTGGAATGGCTTTCTTCGTGCACCTCCAAGGATGATGTGATTATTATTGTGAGTAAATTTTGTTTACATTTTCATTGTGTGAATAATAAAACTTTTAACTGTACACACAACAAGCATTTCACTTGGATCTGATGCATTCTCAAGAGTGCAGTTTCTGTTTAGCTTTTAAAACTGGCTGCCCTTCAATTCACTCAAGGTGCAGATGCAAGTTGCTGATGAAGTATTCCACACACATGCTACATTGGAGAAATATTTTAATAAAAATTAAAACTCTTGCAGGATTTCGAATAAAAACTATCCTATTTATCCCTTCTATGTTTTGGTACTGCGAAATTGAGAGAGGTAAGTAAGTTGTGAGGTTATTTTTACTTGCTTGCATGTGAGGTTAGCAGAGCAAAAATATTTTTGAAATTGCAGATACATGGTCACTTTATTTCGTTGCAAACATTTATAAGCTCGTAATCTTATTTAAAGTCTCCATACTTAATGCGTTTGGAAAACCTTCTTTCTCTCAATTTTACAATGGAACAAAATTTTACTTGTATGTGTACATTAATTCCATCTCTAAATGATGTAGGTTTACGCACCGAGATCAGGTACATTGTAGAGAGAAAAACACACGAGTACCTGCTTATTTTGAAGTTTTAATGAGTATATTAAAAAAAAAAAAAAAAAAAACGATAAAAATATAATTGAAAAAGTATATTATTCACGTATTTTTGAGGATGAGGGGAGGGGGTGTTTTTGTCCGATGGTCGTTTATCTTTAAAGAAATTTCCGTTGGACCTGTGCGTTCTTGCTCTGCCAATTCTCGAAAAATGAAATATTTTAAGTCGTCTTTTATGTGCTAACTTCATTATATTTGGCTGCATTCGTATTTTTATTAGTTTTGAAACATTCATGTCACGGAAAATAATCATAAACCAGGACAAAAACGTTTTGACTAAATGTTCTAGGTTGGTTGTAAAACATTTTCTTATTTTATTTCACATCGGAAACATCTGTTAAGTTGTAAGCTTTGTAATGAATGCGACAGTCACTTGTTCGCTGAAGTGTTTGTTTAAGAAATTAGTATTGTAAATTTGTTTATGGTCTTGTTAAATGAAATTTTAAGTGAAATCATTTGGGAAAACAGAGGCTACAGGAATTTTCAACACAACTTGATGACCGACGTTGTGACTAGTGTGGGAGTGTGTGCTCGTGTAAATATCAATTTTTCTTACTCCTCGTGCCGGTCAACAGGAAAACAGCGAGTGTGTTATCTCATCGCGGGCGTGTGATTGCGTGTGGTAAATTGTGCTAGGTTAATTACCGCAAAACTCCACTGTGTGCAAATATGTAGTGTGTCGCTGTATGCAAATATTTGGTATGTCTTTTTTTTTTTTTTTTTTTTTTCAGGCAATACACACTTTGAATTTTACACAATTTCGATGCTGCAACCTAAGTGTATACATGCGAATAGGATTGCTTAAATGAAAAAGTAAAGTAGGAGGTAAGTGCAAATGTTTCCAGGAGGTTATGCACACACAATCTATTTTATGAATTAATAGTTATTATCTAAGAAAATGATAGAAGATTATAAATAATGTGTGCAGAATAATACAGAATTTGCATGTTACACAAAAAAAAAATATATATATATTCCAAATATTGTTAGCAAAATGCACCTAGATTAGTGAGCTGGATTTTTTTTTTTTTTTTGTATTTTTGTTCTGTTGATCCCACGTGGAGTCAAGGCTCCGGGATATAGAACATGTATGTGCAGACAATTAATATTTACATGATGCAAGTTACCAAGAAAAAAAATTTCAAAAAAAAAAAATACATAACATGTTACACAGTTTAACTTTATGCAAAACATGAAGCAGCTGTTATCACAAGTCCATTCAACAAATTAACAGTTCAATTTCTCTATTATCAATCAAATTAAAGAATAGCTTCAGAGGGTAGGTAGGATATTCTAGAAGAATTTTTTTTACTGTTTTTTTTTTTAATACTGGTAAATTGTTTTAGTTATTTTCTGTGATATTAAGTTGTAAAGTTTTACTCCCAAGTAATTTAGTCCATTTTCAAATCGCCTAGTGTTATGTTCAACTATCCTCAATTTACTAGCATTTCTGGTGTTATACCTATGTGCGAATATCTAAAAAAAAAAAAAAAAAAAAAAATAATAATTTTTTTTTTCTTCTTTTTCTTAAGAATGAATAAAAAGTTTCTAGAACGTATTCATTTATGGCAGTCAGGACTTTAAGTTTTTTGAATTTTGGTCTGCAGTTAGATGATTTTTTATCTTTTGTTATTATTCTAATAGCTCCTTTTTTTTTTTTTTTTTTCCCCCAATGTTATATGGCAGAAAGAGTAGAGCTATGGCTACTGTGACATCATGCATTGATGGGAAGGTTATTGTTGGATAACAAAAATTTAGATGATATAATTTTTATTTTTTTCCATACACAACACATTGCAGGTACAATTTTACAGGTTACAGCTGTACCACCTCTAGTATTGCTGCCGACCATCCAACAAATGAGCACACTAAACAGGCATTGATGACATTGTTATCAACGTCTTTTTGAATCTCTCATTATTATACATAACTGCCCACTGAAACAGAGAAACTTCAAAATAGGTGTGTGTGTGTGTGTTTATATATATATATATATATATATATATATATATATATATATATATATATATATATACATATATACATATATACATACATACATACATACATACATACATACATATACACTTATATATTTATTTTTTCACTTTGAATTTTGTATGAGGTATACACATGCAAAGATTCACAGCTACTGGGTGGGTGAGTGAGTGAGTGAGTGAGTGAGTGATTGATTGATTGATTGATTGATTGATTGATTGATTGATTGAGAGAGAGTGAGTGTGTGTGTTAGGGGGGGGGGGGGAAATGTGGTGATTGTGGGGGAAAAAAAAATTTAAAATTGAAATTTTTAAAAAAAAATTTTTTTCTGTAGGGTGCAAAATAGTAGTGCCAACGGCACGTGGTGTTCCCAAGCGGTCACCCATCTAAGTACTAACCACGCTCGACGATGCTTAACTTCGGTGATCGGACGAGAACCGGTGTGTTCATCGTGATATGGCCGTTGGCAATGATATAGATGTTTTTTTTTTTGCAGTTTGTATTTGCCACTCGAAATAGCTATACCAGGTGTGATTGTTACAAACAACAGGAGAAATCGTGTAATGAACACTCTTTTACTTCCCCCCCCCCCCCTCCCCACACACAACACCCACCACCCTCACCATCCCAACCACCAAAGCCCTCTTCAAAATACACTCTCACACACACACACAAACCCACACTCTATAACTGATGAACATTACCATAACTTCTTAAAGCCATTAGATAATATTTAACTCAAGAAAGGTATTGTGATATGTTTAAAGAAAGAAAGGTGAAACCTTTAACTTTACCAGCAGGTATTAGTATCACTGAGGTATCTTCTAGGTTGTAGCAGCAATAGTAGTAATAATAATAAAATTAAATAAGGTAATAAAAAAGAAAAGTTATACATGTGATCAAATCATGAATGTATAAAACTGGAATGAATTTAAATTTTTTTTATTTTTCTTCATAGGCTGTTTTGAAATTGATGAGTAAGTGCCTCTTCTTTTAAATTTTTTAATGCTGAACACTGTTACATAAGAGATGAATGTTTAGAAAATTTAAAAAAAAAAAAGCTAGCCCAGCCCCCTCCCCCCCTCACACAAAATCCAAACAAAAAAAAAACACCCTCCTTCAAAACATCACATAATCATCCAGCCAGCAGTGCAGACGAGAAATTTGCACTCGGGGCCGCCATTTTGACGATAAATTCTTGCATGGCACACCAAAGGTAGGAAAGAATTTAAAAAAATAAAAATAATGGGCGAGCACCCTCGCGTCTGCCTGTAGAAAATGAAGTTAAAAGTAACATAACCTAAAGACAGGCACACACTAGGGTGCTCCCAGGCGGTTGAGAAATTTTTTCCCGCCAAAAGACTTATATATATTATTTATTTTACTGTTTTTGGCAGGGGGCTATGTCGGTCTGTGTGCAAAGTAGTTCCTACTCCCGCCGCCAGGAGCGCGCGCGGTGGGTAGCGATGTTGTTTTTTCTGCTTTCATTTGTTTATTATTTAGAGGGTTAATGCTATGTAAATGTACGCAAGTTTGGTTATGTGTCGGTAGTTGTGCGAGATTTAATTTCCGAAACGAAATTTGACTTTCATCGGCCTGCATTTCTCACTTATTCGGAAAATACATGTGTGTTTATGTATGTATAATAATCGAGTGATTTTGTAATAATTTGGAAGTTTTGTTTGCGTGTGCGATGTGGGGAAGAAAAGGTGTGCACACGAGTCCTAGGGCTATATTTTTTTTTATTGCGAAATATTTACTTCATGTGGTGAAAAATTTTAAATTATTTGTGATGCAAGTGAAATTTTTTTTTTTTTTTTCAGTTGGGTGATGTGTTTGTCCTCGTTTGTGTGCAAGGAAGCAAACATGCTGAAGGTAAGGGGCCATAAATGACACTTTAAAATATTAGTTTACCATTAATTTTGGTTAAATATTAAATTGCCATATAAGTAAAATCATGTCAACTGTTGTATTCCACCCAGTATAAGCTGTTAGTAATGGGTACTTAATATAAATAGAATAAATGTAAGCATTTTCGTCTGCATGAAAATTCACTTTTTTTTTGGATCCATTTGTACTGTGGGTAGTTAAATAGTACATTATGTTGTTTTTACTTCGAAGTACAAAACATCTTGTGCATGATTGCAAATTCAAACGCAGTTAAGCATAATATGAATTCGAATTATGTGTGTGTGTGTGTGTATATATATATTTTTTTTTCATTTTTTTTTTTTTTTTTTTTTTTTTTTTTTTTTTTTTTACTGTGTCCAGTTTTAGCACAAATGGAATTATTTTCAAAGTGAATCGATGCAACTGGTCTTTGCCATTAATATTGATATATGATCTAACTAAATTAAATAGAAAGGATTTTTTTATTTATTTTTTTATATATATAAATATATTTGTAGCAATGTACTAATGACCACAGAAGTAAGCAAAAAAAAAAAATATATATATATATATCTCAGCCAGTAAACCATGCGTCTTAAAGACTTTTTTTAATGAAAATATTTCTGCCTTGGTTAAGCTTACATTTACTATCATAGGGATTGAGGGAATTGTAGAACAGCAGCAGAAGCATTTCCTTTCATGATCATGTTCTTGGTCCTGAAAAGGACCGTTTATGTAAGCATGTGCACACCAGACCTGCTCACTTGGAGCTGGTGTATTTGGTGACAGCCTTGGTGCCCTCGCTGACAGCGTGCTTGGCCAGCTCCCCGGGCAGCAGCAGTCTCACGGCCGTCTGTATCTCGCGGCTGGTGATGGTGGAGCGCTTGTTGTAGTGGGCGAGGCGGCTGGCCTCTGCCGCGATGCGCTCGAAAATGTCGTTCACGAAACTGTTCATGATGCTCATGGCCTTAGATGATATGCCAGTGTCCGGATGAACTTGCTTCAACACTTTGTAGATGTAGATTGCGTAGCTTTCCTTCCTCTTGCGCTTCTTTTTCTTGTCGCCCTTCGAGATGTTTTTCTGGGCCTTGCCCGCCTTTTTGGCTGCCTTACCGCTCGTCTTGGGGGGCATCGTAGGTCTGAGCTGTGCCGCTGTCGCTAGATGAGTGAGACGGGAATTTTTTTTTTTTTTTTGCAATAGCCCCTCCACGCTAAAGCCAGTCCCACACAACCGAAGTGATTGTGGGCCCTCCTATAAAAATGGGAGTGATGTGACGAGAGGAAATTTATGCGTGCCAGGTGGGACCTATACGCTTACTTTAAATACTGAAAAAATGCCAGTGCCACTCCCCACTCCTGCGGGGGAGGGGGGAGTAGCGCGGCGACGTGCGTCTGGCGCGAAGCAAGACTGCAGGAGCACGGGAATTAGTGCTCCGGCAGGCATAGGGGTTTAGCAAATGGGTTGGCAGCAGTAAACCAGCGATCGCACTGGAGGAAACCTGCTACCCGGTAGTGAAAATGTCCGCCCGGATATCCCAGAGGGGAGGAGGGGGAAAATTGGATAAGGTATAACGCATCTGCCTGGGATGGCCAGATGCGTTATGTTGGTGTAACCTGGTTACTTGTACATGGCAGGAACATGGAATTTGAAGATTGGTCTCAGCAACGCCGAGTGCGCCAGTCCGTCGGCGCGACCTGCAACTAAAATAACATAAACGTAAGAGTACACAGCACATGATGATTCATGCTGCGAAATTACAGGAGATCGTGCAGTGGGGACCTGACACAGGCACTGTGGTTGGCGTCTCTGTGACACATAGGACGGGGTTGTTAGATTTTATGACGAGAAAAAATGTTTAATCGTAGCACTAAAATCTAACACTGTGAAGAAATAACACTGAAAGAAATTTTATTTATGTTGCGAAAGAATTTTTGTAACACTAAATAATTTTTAATGGGTTTTGGTGTGGCAATCTTGGGGAGAAAATGATGTACTCTGCAGTCGGCGAGTCGCTGTGGCAGGGGAAGGGAGTTGCTAAAATTAGGACGAGAAAGAATATTAATCGTAGCACTAATATCTAACACTGGGAGGAAGGAACACTTGGGAATATTTAATTTTACGTTGCGAAATAATTTTTAACACTAATTATATACAGTGGGTGCTGTGGAGGGCAAACTTGGGGAGAAGCTGACGATCTCTGCTGTCGGCGCGCCGCTCACATGGCTGCAGGCACTATGGGCGGTGTCTCTGCATACACTGTAGCGAAGCACAAGGCAGAAGATCGTTGGAATGTGGTGTGATTGATTGCGTGAGAGTTGCTAAATTCGATGGTAAAAGACCGAAGCACTAGGTGTAGTGCAGAAAAAGTTGTAATGAAAACTGAAGTGACTTCTCTGCGCGGGCGCACGGGAATGGAACTAAGTGAAAGTTTTCTATACCGTCCGCAACCGCGCGCGACTACCTCGAGCCACGCCCCCTCGCGCGCTCGCAGCCAATCAGCGCTGTTCCGGTCGGTGGTTGTGAATTTCTTGTGTGCGCTGCCGCGGAATTACGGCGGCTTCTCGCACAACACGTGTTTTGGTCTCTTGTGTGTTCTTGAATCTTCAGGTTTATATTTTCCAAGGCTACGAATGAGTGGATTGGAGTGTGTGGCAGATTGGGAATAAAAAGATGACGATAGTTTAAAGTATATTCGCTGAAGTGTGTCCATGTGTAGCTCCTTGTGTATGAGTGCTGTGGGGACATAGATAGGCACTTGTGCGACTCTTCTGAGAGCTTTATTTTGCGCAGATTGCAGTGAGCGGAGATTTGTGTTGGAGGCATAGCTCCAAGCTGGGGCTGCATAGGTCATAATAGGCCTTATACATGCCTGATATAAAAGCTTACCGTTTGTTGTGGAGATGCTGCTCTTGTGATTTAGGAGAGGATATAATTGCGCGAGCCTCGCATAGGCCTTGGCTCGTTTGTTTTGAATGTGTTGTTTCCATGTAAGCCTGGCATCCATGAGTACACCCAGGTATTCCACACAGGGGTAGAAAGAGATTGCGGCATTGAAAAGTGATAGTTGTGGCAGATGTTCTGGAATATGGCGCTTGGTAAAAATAATGGCCTTTGATTTTCCTACGTTGACTGCAGTTTTCCACTTTGTAAACCATTGCTGCAGTAGGTTTAGTGCTGCCTGTACTCTCTGCAGTGCAGCCGCAGGCCTCACAGAGCTTGAATATAGCATCGTATCATCTGCATAGCACGCTACTTCTACCCCCTGTGGGAAGGCTGGGAAGTCTGCCACATAGAGGTTGAATAATAAGGGGCCTAGAACACTGCCCTGTGGTACACCAGCCTTGATGGTACGGCGTGTAGAGGTGGCACCTGGGATGCAGGCATGGAAGTGTCGTTCATGTAGGTAAGAATCTAGTGTGCGGACATATGTGTCAGGGATGTGTGCTGTGTGAAGTTTATAGATTAGGCCTTCATGCCACACACGATCGAAGGCCTTTTCTATGTCTAGAAATGTCGCAGCAGTGTACTGTCTCCAGTCAAAGGATAGTGTGATCTGTTCAACTATCCGCACCAGTTGGTGGGTTGTTGAGTGCCCCGCTCTGAAACCGAACTGGTAGTCAGGGAGAGTGTGATTTTGTTCCAGATTTTGTTGGATGCGGCTGGTGAGGATTTTCTCAGCTATTTTTGAAAGTGTATTGAGGAGGCTGATGGGACGATAGCTGTTAGGGAGGCGGGGATCTTTACCAGGCTTGGGGAGTAGGATGACTTTGGCGTTTTTCCACACAGTTGGCCATGTATTGGTGTTTAGTATGCCATTTATGCAGGTGGCTATTGCCTGCAGAGCTGGGTCCTGTAGTTGTTTTAGGACGATCGTAGGTATCTTGTCCATGCCAGGTGCCTTGTTGTTTTTTAGTGATTTTATTACTCTCCTCACTTCCTCAGGAGAGGTGAGTACAGGCTCCTCCAGGAGGGGTGAGTTCCTGATTTGGCTGACCTGGTCATTTACATGTATTTCATGCTCTGGATCTGTGGGCTGAACGTTTGGCTGGAAGGCAAGTTCTTGGCTGTCCGCCAGCGCTGCCACTTTGTCTGTGGGTGTGTAGGCGACGCCTCCAGTCGGGAGTTGGATAGGAGGGATAGTGATAGGTTTTTTGGAGAGTGATTTGGTTAGTTTCCAGAGGGAGTTGTCCTGTGTGGTGAGGTTGAAAAGTTTCTCGTCCCATACTCTGGCCCTATGAAGTGCGAGCTGATTGTTTACTTCTGTCTGCAGGTGTTGAAAAATCCTCTTCAAGGCTGGGCATCTGTTTCTCTGCCATCTCCGACGTGCTTGGTTCTTGTCTGTGATGAGCTCCTTTATGTAGAGTGGAAGTGTCGCCGGGTCAGCTGTTCGTTTTGAAAGTGGGACAGATACATTTATGGCTTCCGCAACTACCTGTGTGAGGGAGGCGGAATAGGATTGGAGGTCATTTGGGGAGGAAATGATGGCAACAGGATTAATGTGTTTTTCAATGTAGCTATTTAATTTATTCCAGTTTGCTTTATGGTAGTTGCGGCTTGTTTTAGGTTGCGTTGCTAGCGAGTCGGTATTTTCAAGCGTAGCAATAACTGGCATATGATCTGAGTGAAGCTCGTAGATTACTTCTAGTTCATAAATAAAATTTGTGTTCATATAAATGGTTATGTCTAGTACATCTGGTGTCTGGAGTGAGGAGGTGGGGTAGCGGGTGGGGTGATAGGGAGCGCACACCATGTATGTGCTCTGTTCCTGGTGTCGAAACAATGTGTGTCCATTTGCAGTGACCCGTGCGCAGTTCCAGGAGGGGTGCTTGGCGTTTAGGTCCCCTAGCAACAGAAAGGAGGGTGTGAATGTTGCCAGAGCCTGCAGGTTTTCTGTTTTTAATGATTTTCCTGGTGGGGCATAGGCAGCAATGACTGTGCAGGGCCTGCCATTTATAGTGACTGAGGCTGCTACTGCCTCCATCATGCCTAGGTCTGGAGTTTGTATAGTGTGGTGTAAGATGGTGGATTTTATTGCTAGAGCAACCCCTCCCCCCTGGGCTGTGCGATCCTTCCTGTGTATAATGTAACCCTGTAGTCTGAATGTGTCTGTGGGTGCCAGGTGTGTTTCTGTAAGAGCTAAAATGTGGATGTCGTGTTCCCGAAGAAATAACTCTAGCTCCTGTGTTTTGTGGCGGACACTGTTTGCATTCCATGTGGCAATATTTTTGATGGTGATGGTATGATTAATGTGTGGGTGCATGTGCAACGTCGGACATGGCAGTGATGAGCTCAACTGCAAGGCGGACTCTGTGTTCAAGGGGGACAGTAGTGTCTAACCAGGCTGTGAGGAGGTTGACAAGTTTTGTGGCTATGTCCATGTGGATTGGTTGTGTTGTGGCAATTTTTGTGAGAGTGCCCTTAAGCACTGAGCACGCCTTGAAGTTAGTGTCTGTCTGCGCTTGCGTAACCTCCATTGGGGGCAGTGGCAGCGGGAGGTTGGCAGTTATTGGTTGCGCCGGCTGGGCAACTGGAACTGGAACAGGCTGGCTGGCAGCAACAGCGGTGGCAGGATGTTGCTGCGCCGGGGCAGGTTGCTGAGTTGGTGCAGTTTGCCTGGCATTTTCACGCAGTGCAGCCTGCAGTTCAGTCAGCCGCGTTTGCTGCGGCTCACTGTTCTTAGGCTGCTGTGCCGGTCTGCGTGGCTCTTGTCTGCGTTGTTGCTGTTGCTGGGGTTGCTGCGTGTGATTGTGGTACGCAGCTCTGGCGTTTCTTTGCCTCTGCCCTCGTTGTTGACGCGGGGACCATGCAAGTGCATCGGGGTAGTCTTCCTCGTCGAGGCCTTGAAACCTATTGTTGGTTTGGGCTGGCCAGTGCTGCTCTCTTGGCAGACTTCTGGCCCTTCGACCATGGCGGACTTGTTGCCAGCCATCACTGTCCGCCTGATGGTTAGCTTGTCGAGATGGTATGTGTTGTGGTTGTGGTGCTTGTCTGCCCGGTTGTCTTGTATGTTGGTAATAGTTATTATTAGGGGCAGTCTGCCGCAGATTGGGGGCGCCTCTGTCCCTAGGCCGGCGACGTGCCATGGCCTTGAGGTACTCAGGGCAGCCCCTGAATCTGGCATTGTGGCCCTGTTGGCAGTTTACGCATTTTGGCGGATTTGAGCAGCCCTGTTGGTGCTTGTGCGGCCCTGCACACTGGGGGCACGCGATCCTGAAGTGGCATTGCTTAGACACATGCCCGAGCTGGCAGCAGTTGCCACACTGCAATGGCGCATTTGGGTGCAGGTAGTCGACAATGCGTACTCTGAGTCCAAATACATATTTAATTTGGTTGATTTTATCTTCGCTGCCCTGCGGCACATCCAGCAGGAACATGTTGAGGGCGCGCCTGTTGAAGTCATACATTTGATGAATGACTACGACAGGGACATGTTGCGCCAGAAGGTCGCTGGTGATGCGGCTGATGTTGGTGCCGGCAGGAATGTCCTTGAGGACGTACTTGAGGGGCTTGTCCTCTGGTGCGCGGGTTACGAAGAATTCGACCCCGGATTCTGAGATGATTCTGAGTCCCTCATGATACATGGGGACTGAAGCGAAGTGGTACATAGTACCCCTCTGAGTGTTTTTTGCCATGAATTTGATGTGGTGTTGCACGAGCTTGTCGTACAAGCATTCGTAGGGCACTTTTGCATTGTGCCACACTGTTATGGGGGCGGACTTGTAGATGGGGGGGTCCGCCTGTGTCTGAGGTTGAGATTGTGTGCCTTGGCTAACAGCTACCGGTGCCGGCAAGGCCGTGTCAGCCGGTGCTGTTGCCATGCAGTTGTCTGGCAACTGGGGGGCATGTGAGGGCCCTGGTTGCTGACCTATACTGAGATATTTAGCCGCGCGGTCATCTAGCTCATTGCTGGACCTTTTAACGCCTGCTCGGTCACTAGCAGTGATGTCCATTTGGCTAACTTGGCCTGTTGCCATTTTTACGAAAAAATTTGAAGCTAGGGAATTATTACGGAACGCCTACCACAAAGGAAGGGAGTGGAGCACCCACTGACCTACGACCCTGGGACTGAGTTAGCCAGGGCCGCGGCTAGGCAACGAGGCGCTGCGCCTCTGGGTGTCACACACTCATATATACAAGCCTATCCGTCGCACGACGCGGTCGTAAAAACTGGGGGTGGAAATCTAACTGAATATGCTCTCTGTGGCAGCGCAGAAACTACATGCTCACTGCACGAACAGCTAACGAGTGAGTGAGAGTGAGTGAGTGAGACGGGAATTTTTTTTTTTTTTTTTTAGACTACAGCCCCTCCACGCTGAAGTCAGTCTCACACAGCCGAAGTGTTTGTGAGCCCTGCTAACCAAATGGGAATGATTTGACTGAGGGAATTGATGCGTGCCAGGTGGGACCTATACGCTTAATTTGATAACTGAGTAACTGCCTATGCTGTCTTCACTCTCCTGTGAGGGAGGGGGAAGCAGCTGGCGACGTGCGTCTGGCGCGGTCAAGCCTGCAGGGGTGCGGAATTTGCACCCCGACAGCCTATGGGGAGTAGCAAAGGGTAGACAACAGTAAACCAGCGAGCGCACTGGAGGAAACCTGTTGCCTGTGAGTGAAAAGTTAACGCAACCGAGGGCCCGAAGGGATAGGAAGCGGATGAGGGCGAATGGGATCTGTGGCTCTCCCAGATGGGATTTCTGGAAGAGCCATTTTGAGCACGCCATGCGGCGTATGTGCTCGGCAGGCACGAGCGAATGTGGCTATTTAGGCCTCGGCATCTCGAGGGCGGCAGGAACTGCTGGCGCGACCTGCAACTAAAGATAAAGACACATATTTACATTGTTCTATAACTATGTTTAATGGCTATTAGCCCGGTTAGGCTAATAATGGGGCTCGTGCGCTCAGGCACTATGGCCGGCGTCTCTGAGCCACAAGATGATGGGTGAAGTCGTGGGTTTAGATTTATGTTGCGAAAAATTTTTAATATTTAATATATATGCATATATAATTAATAATTACAATTATATATGCATATATTTTTCACTACTGGGGTGGTTTAGAAGCACTGGGGGGGGAGAAAAATTATGACGTTAAAATAATTTTTAAACACTAAAAATTCGGGTGGGCATGGCAGCAGCTCTCTGGAACATGGCGCCCTCTCCCTCGCCGACAGGCACTGTGGGCGGCGTCTCTGTGGCGGCCCCCAGGGAGGGCGGGGAACATGGAGCACAGCTGCTGGAGAGTAGATGACAGGGTGAGTGGGGGGAAAATTATGTTGCAAAACTTCAATAATTTAGGAAGAAAAACTAAAAATGAGTGTGGGATAATTGCACTGAAAAGGGGGAAACGGCGATTCTCGTTGTTTTCTTAAATCAGGGTGGTGAAATTTGTTGAATCAGGATACGGTTTCTTAATGGTGAGTGTTTTAGGAACAATTTGCCAGTTCAAACATGACGGTGGAGTTTATAGTTAAAAAGTTATGTGGAATTT